>NC_056748.1:507952671-508092671 GCF_019279795.1 Protopterus annectens
TTTTTTGGTTGTCGGGTTTTCCACTTACTTGCCATTTTTTTTTTGTTTTGTTTTTCTTTTGTTTTTGATTGTGTCAGTGATACTGATGGTTGTGTACCTGGTGCTAGAGTAAGTGATAACAAAATTATGCATTTTGTGTTACAGAGTCTAACCATTGAGGGTTATGGTTTTCATAGTTGTTTTGAACATTTCTGTAAACCCTATTTATTCCATTCATACCTGAGAAGTGAATTGCTGTCATTAAAAGTTTAATTTCATTTCATTCAATAAATGTTTTGATTCCTTCCCATTTGAAAGATAGATTGTTACTACTAACAATAATATTATCTTTTCAAACATCGCTGCTGCCATGCAGATTACTTTAGGCTATTTTGGATATGCATCGACTGCAGTTAGGAGCACTGAGCCCATGAAAGACTCACAACATTAGTACAAGATCTAGCACAGATGGTTATTTCACAGAATGTAAGATGCGTAGTGTTTAGGTTTTCATATAGAAGTTGTGAGAGTCCATCAGTATTGCAGTATTGCTCTGTTTTCTGATATTTAATACCATATACATTTCCTTGAGAAGTAGACATCTCTGTTGTAACAATCATCATGGATACCCACTTTCTTTAGTTAAATGTGGCTAACAACAAATAGTTAACCATAATTGGTATACACCTCTTTTACTGTAAGTAGTGATAGAATCTCCTTTTTCTACATGCCAGGCAATGGCCATTTTAGTCTACACAGGCATAATTACATTTGTTTTTTTCACGAACTTTGAAGAAAAACAGTGGGTCTATGTGTACCACCCTACAATTAATGCCACTGCATGAGATGAAGCATAATGTGCTAACATAATAGACTAAAAAAACATGAAAAGTAGGTCCTCACTTTGTCAATTTCCTTCATCTCCTTAAAAAGAGTGTTCTCAATGATTCACCATTGCCCTTCAAACCCATCCTGTAGCAATGCATTTAATGATTGTAGTACTACTGAGGTTACTAGAAACTTGTGGCGGTAGTTTAATGGCCTTATGTGTACACTGAAGTGTTACACATGCTGAAGCCTAAGTGCTAAAAGTCCAGCACTCAATTTATCTCGAGTCTTGTATAATAACTTCTTATCAGTCATCTGCCTACAGTATGGCATTTTGTTCAGGAAAGAAATTTGCATTTGACTCTGCGCACTGTAAGTCCCTGTTCATTTGTTCTGTTTATGTAAAGACATATTCTTTCATCCTTTCTAGGATGCTTCATAGGTTATTCAGGTGTTCCTGGTTATTCTTATCCACCAATATATTGTACCTTAAGTTACATCTTAAAGGGCGTATTTGTTTTTATCTGTTGTTATTTTTATTCAAGTGCCATTTTTTATGCTCCTCTCCATGGTGTCCACACTGGTTTGTCTTTTTAATCAATCAATACATAAATAAATTAATTCATCTGATGCAGTATTTTTGTAAGTACATGACATGACTGAAAGGTTTATAGTATCAGAAGTCTGCATCCTGAACATCATCATCATCATCTGACAGTTACATTGGCGTGTGCCATCTATTTGTTATGGTAAATCATACATTTTGGCTAATATATGATTCTAAAATTTAGCAGTCATATTGTGATGAAAACCAGAGTGTCCATTTTCTTTGTTGAAAGCCATGGCCTTCTGCTGCACAATAATGCTCCAGGAACAAAAATATCTTTCTCAGAGTTCATGGGTCAAAATAGATATAATAATTACACAACAGAAATATGATTTAAAGCTCACAATACTAGCATCTTTTATTGCTGGTAAGGCAATAGTTTATCACTTATGATCTTTGACATTTACCAAGTGCAACAGTTTTTCATACCATAAAAAACTACTTGACACTTTCCATTTAACTTCATCAACACAAGTCTAGTGGCATATTCCACTGAGTTTTGTCTTCTTCTGCTAGTATTGCATCCCTTGATATCAATTTACAATACTTTTGGAGTGTCTATGGCATAGATTCTGCAGTATAATGCGATTTTCAAAATTGCAGTGATTTGTTATGAGACATAATCATAATATGAATACATGCAAAACCAATACATGTGCTAAGATAGCAGAGATGCCTAAAATAAAAGGGTCTAGATGGAATATTCACGGAGGTACTTATTAACAGTAAGTATTGGGGGACCTCTGAAAATCCTTTAAGGAGTAGCAGTCCTTAAGGTATAATGCCAGTAGAGCCCATAGAAATGGGAGTATGAAAACAATTTTTAATTTCTCTGGTCTATAAATACATCTTGTCAACTAGCAGCCACCCTCAAGGAGGCCAAGCTAAGAGGGTGAACTGTTTTAAAGGTTACTAGCAACTCCTGAAGATGGGTTGAATAAAATATGCAAGGGTGCAAAAGACATGCTCAAGGCCTTGAACATAATGTGCGTTCTGTCTGGACAGAGTGCATATTCCAAAGCACACATGTATATGACACAAAAGGGGAGTATCCATTAACAAACATGCCATATAATAAGATAAAACATAACAGTACAATAGATTTTAGAAATGTGTATCTGTACTTTGTATCTCAGAGGAATATGAGCATTTCCTAGCTAACAAGCATTAAATAAATATGTGTTCTATATGCCAGTCTGGGTTCATACTATAACAAAAAATATTCTGATAAGCTGTATACATCCAAAGCTATAGAACCAAGCTGATACCTTTAGCAAATATGTTATTGAAAAATTACTTTAGAAAAAAACTTAAGTTAACTTTGACTACAGAGAAGGAACATGTAATGATCCTTTGTACAAGTGTGACATACTGAAAAATAACAGCAAAGTGTTCATTGTTGACACATATTTTAAAAGCTGTCTGTAGAACATTGAAGTCTGCATTAAAAATTACCAAGAATGATTTTTAAAACATATCAATGAAATCGTAAGTATTCACTTACAAAAGAACTAACTAGCTTGAAAGTTTAATGGAACTGTATTTGATAGAACCTGCAGTTAACAAGTATTGCAGTAATGGATGAAAGTAATGACTGCCATCAGCTGTCTTAATTTGTTGGGGATGTAGTGGCACAAATTAAAAGGAAACAGAGGCTGCCCAAACCCTCTTTCCTTCTGCATGAAACTGAAGTGTCAGCCATCAATTAATATTTCTACATCAATGTTTTTTGAAACCCTGTGACATACTCTGTAGATCATTGTGTGTATTATACCTAGTCTGCCACTGTAGCTAGATGGCACATACATATAAGTTACTGAGCATGTGCAAGATCAGTGACATTTTGTATAGTCAGTCAGAGTGAATGCAGGCATGAATGGAGATGCACATGCGAGTGTGTTTGAAGTAATGAGTCAGTCAGCTTACGTATATGTTCCAGTTACAGGTCCTGATGTGTTTATATACAATAAACAATTTGAACCCATCACAGTGCCTCAGTGTCTCATCTGAATATGAGACATGTGACATACTCCACATTTTAATTTTCTACAGAGATACGTTGGTTTATGTTTCAGCTTTTCTCCACTTTGTTGTAAGACAAGTTAGGGCAGAATCAATCCATATCATAAGACAACACAGACTACATACAAGTGTTTATTGCTTACTTTGTTTACTTACAAAACTGAATGCTCACTCAGTAAACTTTTTAAATGTGTACTATAAAACTTAATACTGAATTATAGCAACTAATGTACTGTAAGTAATTAACTGAATTAATATAAAACTAAATGCAGTGTGCTTTCTTTGTAAGCCTGACATGTTCTGCAAAGTCTGTTGGGTATAGTTAATAAAAACATTTTTTTCTTGAATAACTAGTTGTAATCTTTTCACAATCTTCCTTGGGTATGCAATTGACCATACATTGGACACTAAAAAAATCATTTATAACAAAAGATTAACAACATTGTTTATCTCTTCTGCAGTCTGTGAAATGAGAGGGTCTGTATTAGCAGATGACCTGTGGTCAGCATTTTCTATGGTAAAGCACATCTATTATCAGACATTTGTGAGGTCTTCACTTGTGCTTCAGTCTTCCATCCTAGCACCTCATCTGCTCACATGCAGGTAAGTACTGGGCTTATCACCTATTAGTAAAATGTTGCTATGCAATTATATATAAGCTTATATATTGTTTTATAAATTGTGGTAACTGAGTAAGCAGTTGTTTTTTTCACTGCTGTGAAGTCTGCATTATTAGTTATTATGTTGCTTCGTACAGTAGGCATACCATCTTATCTCTGGTTTATATAGTCTGTATACTTTTTGTACTCTTCAATTTTTAACATGTTATAGGAATAATGCTTCTTTGAACAATATATCTAGTCAATACAAGCAAATAAATGGCTCAATCGATACAAAGACAGACAGGGATTCAATTAATTTCATGCAACAAAGTCTGAATAAAGGCTAGCAGTGTCATACCCATAGACTTCGACGTTCTTTCACATCTGCATCCCACCTCTAAGCAGAGGGCAGTTCAGTTCAGGGACAACATAAAACTGATGTCAACACAGACTTCACTGATAATATGGAAAAGCCATATAACAGAAATCATTACAATCCCTGTGTATGAACCTTTGGTTTCAATAGAGCTACTCTTTTAAGGCATTATGGAAATCATAAGCTCATACATATTGACATCCTAATATGCTGTTTGATATGAGTCTTGGTGAATCCCCTCATTTGTATTTTTTGTGTATATTAGTCAGTTTTAATCAAATGTGGATTACTAAACACACATTTTTTCAGTTGTGCCCCATGAATCTACTTTGCTGTAGATTAATGATTTGTACTGAATGACATAGTCTGTGAGTGGAAGTCAAACTCAAGTTGTTAAACATAATTTTTCCAGTTTGATACTTTAACCCAGAAACTGAATCAGTCTGGCCTGAATACAGATGTATCTTGCATGTTATCCTGCCATTAGAATAATTACAAATTTTATTGTCCGAAATAAGATTTTGAACAATTAAGCAGGCTATCTGTCCCTGGAGTAGTGGTTTCAGCCCAGGAGTTAGTAGTTTATTGGCCTTTTTGGGCTAATTTTGATTGCATCTGCTCTATTTTCTGAAAAAATAAAAAAATGATATACTTGTTTCCCACCTTTCTGAACTAGTATAGTCCAGTTTTCAGGTTATTGTTGAATCCAGGACTGTGTTACAAGTTACTGTGTTGCCATTACCTTACTTGGATAGAAGGAAGTTTCTCTGTTCACCTGTGAGAGAGGGGAGCTTTGAGCAGCCTATCTGTCCCTGGAGGAGTGATTTCAGCCCAGAAGTTAGTAGTTTATTGGCCATTTTGGTTAGTGGTTAGAAAATCCTTCTAGGTGACCCATCTGATCACGAAAGGGTTTGCATCAAGACCTAAGGATGTAATGGTGCCCCTCTACTCTTCCCTCATCAGACCCATTATTGAGTACAATGCACCAATTGGAATGTACCTGGCTAGACATCTCCAGCAGCTGGAGAGACCACAGAGGTACCTAACGAAGAGGATTACTGGCCTCAAACAGTTGCCCTATGCAGCACGATTGAAAAAGCTAAGACTGTTCTCTGTTGTATACCGCTTTCTCAGAGGTGATCTCTGTCTAACGTACAGAGCCATGTCCAACCCAGAATTGTTGAACATGCTCCATCTTAGCAAAACCAAATCTACTCGAGCTACATGCTCTAGGGATATAAACCTCAACACAACAATGAATAGAACATGCTGAAGGGATAGATTCCTTCAGAGACTTCCCTTACTATGGAACAGGGTCCCGATCTACATAAGACAGAGCCCCTCACTATCACTCTTCAAGAGGAACCTTGATGAGTGGATGGGTAACAGAAAGTTCACACCAGGGATCACACCAACAGCACTACTAGAAAGGGGCCAAGGGTACTAGCTAGTACAAGGGTCTAGGGAACTACTAAAGGGGCGGTGAATACCGCACAACATGGCTGGGCTAATATATGCCTTCGGGCAGATAGCCCAGTACCAACCTATGAACCTATTTTGGGCTAATTTCTATCTCTTTCACTTCCCTGCTATAAAAACCTCATTTGCACAGTTTTTATGCTTGTATTCCACTCAGCAAGTACCTTCCAGGTGTTCTGCAGAGTCTACAGCAGCAGAGAGACAAAAGAGTGACTTCGGAGTGATTAAGTATCACTTTTCTGCTTTTCTTGCTGTCTTAACTAATTCCACCTAAAACACCATTTTTTTTAGCGAATCTGTGATTTAAAAAGTTTGTTATTGTATACAACTCTGCACAGTTCCTCGTGGTGTTCTGCAGAGTGATACAGGCAACAGAGAGACACAAGAGAGACTTTTCCAGATTTAAGTATTTTTTCTCTGTTTTTTTGCTCCAACTGCCTTTTCCCGCCTAAAAAGCGAATTTCTAACTGATCTGTGCTTCAAAAAGTTTAAATTGCATTTACCTTCTGCTTTTACAGTTTTTGCACTTGTTTTATAGCAATTTAAGTCATTTTTGTATTGTATAACTGTTGTAGGCTACACACTAAAGTGCGCTAACCTGTTTATAGCATTTATAGTGTTTTCTGCTGTTTCCTGAAAAAAAGCAAAAAAAAAAAATAAACAAAAAAATATTCTCTTTTCCCACCTTTGCTGAACTAGATTAGTCCAGATTTCAGGTTTTGCTGAATTCCGGACTGTGGTATAGTTTCCTGTGTTGCCCATATACTTACTTGGATAGGAGGAAGCTTCTCTGTTCACCAGTGAGAGTGGGGAGCTTTGAGCAGCCTATCTGTCCCTGGAGGAGTGGTCTCAGCCCTGAAACTAGTAGCTTATTGGCCATTTTGGGTCAGTTCCTATCTCTTTCAGTTTCCCTGCTTTAAAACCCGTATTTGCGCGGTTTTGTGCTAGTATACAACTCCGCACAGCTCCCCGTGGTGTTCTGCAGAGTGATACAGGCAACAGAGAGACACAAGAGAGACTTTTCCAGTTTTAAGTATTTTTTCTCTGTTTTTTTGTTCCAACTGCCTTTTCCCACCTAAAAAGCAAATTTCTAACTGATCTGTGCTTTAAAAAGTTTAAATTGCATTTGCCTTCTGCTTTTTACAGTGTTTGCACTTGTTTTATATCAATTTAAGTCATTTTTGTATTGTATAACTGTTGTAGGCTACACACTAAAGTACGGTAGCCTGTTTATAGCATTTACAGTGTTTTCTGTATGTTTTTCTGCTGTTTCCTGAAAAAAACAAAACAAAAACAAAAAAAAAACATATTCTCTTTTCCCGCCTTTGCTGAACTAGATTAGTCCAGATTTCAGGTTTTGCTGAATTCTGGACTGTGGTATAGTTTCCTGTGTTGCCCATATCCTTACTTGGATAGGAGGACGCTTCTCTGTTCACCAGTGAGAGTGGGGAGCTTTGAGCAGCCTATCTGTCCCTGGAGGAGTGGTCTCAGCCCTAAAACTAGTAGCTTATTGGCCATTTTGGGTCAATTCCTATCTCTTTCAGTTTCCCTGCTTTAAAACCCACATTTGCGCAGTTTTGCATGATTTTGCACATAGCGCAGCATCGGGCAGCGCTGCTTAAACGGGTTTAAACTATTCCCGGCTCCACAAAGTCTGCTCTTCACTTTTTCCCTTAGAACTGTTCTAAATCTCAAAGTAAGCACTCTATTTTCATTCTAAAGCCCTGCAGTTACTCGTATAAGTAATCTTATAAGTAAGCACTAATAAACTAAAGCACTACACCCTCTTATACTCCCTTTAAGTACTTGGCTCCCTATTGGTCCTTTTTGATCAGTCAAAAAGTAGTTCCTTATACTATTCTGGCATGTCCAAAAGTGAGTTTCGGGTTTACTCTCCAGTCCAGCTGGTGAATCTGGGAATCTTGAGGCAATGTTACAACTGCCTTATGTACACAGACCACCCTCTCCTCCTCTCAACAAGCTCAAATATATGTGAGAGATGCAACTATATAGCCAAACTGGAAGCTGAGCTCTCTCAACCCAGTACTGGCGCAGTCAGTCACGAGGGGAAGGTAACCACACACATCACAAATCCAGTCTCACATAGACCTATCGCAACAGCAAACCAAACACATAAACACACAAAAACATACTCAAAGGCTCTAAATAAAAATCTGCCCAAGCAGCAGAACCTCCAAAGCAGACATCCAAGCAACTGCTACCCCACAACAATACCCACGTATCACATAGTTCACAAAGTCAGTGTGCCATACAGTCATAGCCCCTAAGGCTAAGACAACGCACCTAATACACTTGTAATTGGTGACTCTATTGTCAGACACACTGACGTCCTTCTCACCAGGCTGAACAAGGAGAAGGTCACTGTAAGCTGCCTGCTGGGTGCCAGGATCCGCCACATAACACAAGCACTCAGGTCACTCCAAAGCAAGTACAAATATGACTCAGTCATTGTCCATGCTGGTGTGAATGACCTGAGACATACCTCCCTGGACTACATGAAAAGAGACATAGAGGAGCTCTCTGATCATGTAGCCCAGGCCGGTATGACCCTGACCTTGAGTAGCATCTTACCCTCACCAAGAATGATGCCACAGTATAAAGACAAAATTATCAATTTTAACAATTGGCTAAAGTATTGGTGTCATTCAAAAGGGATCCAGTGTCTGTCAGCCTGGGATGACATGCTCGACAAGCCACATTGCTTCACTAGGGATGGCTTGCACCTGTCACCCCTGGGCTTTCGAATACTGGCTAAGGTTCTTGCCACCCCCATAGTGCCTTTTTTAGGCAAGGCCCAAAAGACAAACCCACCTCCATAGACAACACAAGGAAAAAGAAACTAAGGGTAATGCTGCTCAATGTCAGAAGTCTAAACCTCAAGATGCACGGACTTGAGGCTCTCCTCAGTATGGAGAATATCGATATCTGTGCAGTAACAGAAACCTGGTTCAAGGCTCCCGAGAGCACCTCAGCACTACCAGGTTGTACCTCATACCATGCTTTTTGGCCAAAAAACTCAGACCAAAAAACAAAAGGAGGGGGAGCATCCATATTCATCAAAGATACCCACACCTCCAGGTTAGTGGCACTGCACGAAGCATCAGAGACCATCCATGTGCAACTAACAGTGGGCAAAATTGCCTTTCAGTTTGTAGCCTGCAACAGACCACCCTCCCAAACTCAGGAACCCCACTCGGCTTTCCTGAGAACACTGGAAAATATGAAGGTCTCTCCAAACACCATCATATTGGGTGACTTCAACTACCCAAACATAGACTGGGAGCACTACTCAAGCCCCAACACCCTCGCCAAATGGTTCCTAGAATTTATAAACTCAAATGCTATGGAACAACTGGTCACCACTTCCACAAGAGGGGAAAACATATTGGATCTGATCATCACCAACATGGGGACTCTATGATCCATACCAGAGGTATACCCCTCATTGGTAAGATCTGACTATAAATGAATTTCACTGGACATCCATATCCCGTCGCCACCCCCAGCCAAGGAAACCACGGTGAAGAACTTCTCAAAAGCAAACTTCACACTTCTCAAAACCAAGGTGGACTCCTTCAAAGCCCCCGGACCAGTGGAAAATACGGCCCAAACTGCAGAATCCTTTACAAATGCATTCTATGGACACCTATGGATCCATCTATGGATCGTGCTATCCCAAATAAAACCAAGACTCACTCCTTCAAAGGCAGGAGACCTGTCTGGTGGACCCCAGCCATAAATAAGCTATACAGCAGAAGGAGGAAGCTACTACATGATAGAGCAAAATCCTAAAAAGGGAAGGCATCTCTGATCAGTACTAGCAAGAAACTACGATCCCTCATAAAATCATCTAAGGCCAGCTTTGAAAGAAAAATTGCACAAGACACTACAGATAATCACAAGGCCTTCTTTAGTTATGTCAGGAACCTGGGTGGCAACTCCTAGATATGCTCTGACTTAGTGCAAAATGACAAAAAATACACTGAACCCACAGACATTGCCAACATCCTGGCAGACAGGTTTAGTGCAAACTTCACCCCCCCTTCCCACCCAAAAGAGCAAATGTCTATCCCAACAGAGTGTAGCCTCCCTGACATCACAGATGCACAGGTGAGAGCTGCCCTCTCCAAAGCAAAAAGACACAGCATCAGTGGGACTGGATAGTGTCCAGGGCTGCGTCTTACACAAGCTCCAAGAAGAACTGAACTCTCACATAAAGTCACTCTTCAATCTCAGCCTTACTACAGGATATGTACCCAAGGAATGGCATACAGCAACAGTGGTCCCACTCCACAAAGGCGGTGCCACAACAGACCCCGGAAACTATCGCCATATAAGCCTGACTAGCCTGGTCTGCAAAACTATGGAGCGTATCATCATGGAACTCATAAACAAAGACATTGGGAACCTCCAAACACTGGATCCTACCCAATTCAGCTTTGTTAAGGGCAGATCTTGCCTCTTGAACCTGGTCGACTTCTTTGAAACAGTCACCAAGGCCATAGATGAAGGGAAGGTAGTCCACACAGCCTACCTGGACCTCGCAAAAGCCTTCGACACAATACCCCACTCGGGCATCATAAATAAGCTCACCAGCTTAAATATCAACCCCTATGTCACAAGATGGGTTGCAAACTGGCTCAGGGATAGAACCCACATGGTCAGAATTGCAGGTGCCATGTCAGACTCTAAACCAGTTACAAGTGGCGTCCCACAAGGCTCAGTCCTGGGACCTCTCTTGTTTGGTATATATTTCCCTGAGATACAGGCTAACACGAGAGGACTATGGCTGACCAAGTTTGCAGATGACTGCAAACTGGGTGCCATAATCGACTCGCCAACTGACACAAGCATCCTTCAAAAGGGTCTCACAGAGACGGATAACTGGTGCCAGAGCCATGGCCTAAAGCTAAATGCCAAAAAGTGCATAGTCATCCCCTTTGGGAAAAACAAAGTGCCCAAAAATTACCACATAGGTGGTAATCCATTAAGTATGGAAGAAGTAATTAGGGATTTGGGGACCCAAGTAGATAGCAATCTCTCCTTTGACAATCACGTTGCCAAAGTGGTTAGAAAGACCTTCTATATAGCCCACCTTATCACGAAAGGGTTCACATCTAGATCAAGACAGGTCATTGTGCCCCTCTACTCATCACTCATCAGGCCCATAATTGAATACAATGCCCCATTTGGGATGTACCTTACCCGACACCTGCAGCAACTGGAAAGACCCCAAAAGTACCTCACCAAGAGGATCAAGGGACTCAAACAGATGCCCTACGCAGTTAGGCTAAAGAAACTCCAGCTCTACTCAGTTGCTTACTGCCTACTCAGAGGCAATCTGTGCCTGACGTATAAAGCCATGTCCAAACCAGAATTAATGGACATGCTCCACCTCAGGAAATCCAAATCCCTTAGAGCTACATGCTCCAGGGACTTAAGCCTCAGCACAGAAATAAATAGGACATGCTGGAGGGACAGATTCATATCCCAGAGACTCCCCTCCCTCTGGAACAAAATCCCAATCCATGTTAGGCAGAGCCCCTCAATGACCCTCTTCAAGAGAAATCTTGACGAGTGGATGGGAGATCGTAGGTTTCCCCTGGGATCTCTTCTGTGTCCCTACTAGACAGAGGCACAGTAAACAAACCTTAAAAGGGCTATCTTCTGTGACCTACTATACAGAGGCACAGTCAACTAATCTAAAAGGGTGTCGAAAGCCAAACACACTCTGGCTAGGCTTATAAATGCCCTAGGGCAGATAGTCTAGTATCAACCTATGAACCTATAATGTTGTATTATCTTATTCCCTGACAGCTCATATTTGCCAGACCATAAAGAGCTCTCCAGTCACAGAGCTACGTAGACCTTTAAGACAACTCAGAGCAGTGTGTCATATCATGTTATAGGACAACACATACAGAAGAACACAAACATGTTACATGCTTACTTTGTTTACTTTCATAAACAAATGTTCAAAGTTGCATCTGTTATAACAATGCACCAAAATAGACTAGCCATCTTGTCTGAAGAAAACCATAAGGTTGAAACCTTGTGAGGCATTTCTAATGCGACTAACTTTCCATGGTTGTTATGTTCTGGAATACATAGGTCGGCTTGTGACTCTGAGAGTAGTGAAATGATGCAGGGCCATAACCAGAATTTATGCATACTGTATCTAACACACCTTCCAGAATATGTCCTCTGACCACTCAAGTGTAGAGCCCACCCATCTTAGACAGTGCATTTTTTTGGACAGCATAACTTTTCATTATTGAATAAACAAGTATGAAACTGACAAGCTTAAGCAAAAATCCCATTTAGCCAGACATTCTGAAAACAAAGAGTCATTAACAAAATCTATACCTATTAATACACTAAAACCATAGTAAATGTGCCAGGACTTCACTAGCATTTCAATTCCAGCACATCTCATTGCTCAAATAAACAAATTACTACAAATGAATGAATACCGAATGCGGCCATGCTGGTGGTACAGCAGTGAGCGTTGTCACCTCACAGCAAGAGGTTCTCTGGTTTGGAGTCTGCATTTCCTCCATGCAGTCACAAGGGATTCCTCCGGGTACTCTGGTTTCCTCCCACATTCCAAAGACATGCAATAGGTGGATTGGATACTCCAAATTGGCCATAGGTGCGAGTGTGTATGTGAGTGAGAGGTATGGATGAGCTACTACAGCAGGGCTAGTCACCTGGTGGTGTAAATCTTGGCTCAAAATGATTGTAACTGTTGAAGTGATAGCCCAGCCCTATGTGCAAAAATGGGAAAAAGGGGTTGAGGATGGATACATGGATGAACGATACATGGTGTATGTCTGGCTACACCCTTGAAGTGATGCCTTAATGTTTCACTAGTGAGGCTGGCTGTTGTACTATGAAGAGAAGTACTGGGCCAGCATGCCTTTCATCTACCAAGATATAATAATCATGTCTGCTCCATGACCCCATATGAAATTAATGTCATTATCCTTGTCTGATCAGTTAGAAAAAGGCCCCAGAGTATTCATAATAATAATAATAATAATAATAATAATAATAACTGTTAACCAGGTAGACCCACTAGATATACAGTGCTTTTTCAGGGGTAACTCAGAAGCAATGTTGGGTTGGGTGACTTGTTCAAGGTCACAAAGGAGGCAAATAAGGCTGAGGGAATCAAACCCTGTAACACAGAAGCAGCAGCTCCCAACCTTAACCTTTGTGCCAACTGCCAGACTAAAAGAATGATTCACAGCTGCTGGGCATGAAACAGGAATGCTGTGAGTTATGTTGAAACTCACAGTCAGTGAAGGGAAAATAATAATTATTTTTCTTTTCTACCCAACCTTAAAGTGCTTCATGCATTTATAATTATCCAACAGACAGATACAAATGCATAAGTAATCACTGAAGAAAAAAGAAAATGAATCAGTCATTTTGGCTGTGCAGAAACTAAAGTGAAACATTATCAAGGGCCACCTTGCATTAATAAAGCCATGGTCACAACTATTGTGAACTATGGTAAGTGGTAATGATCCAAAGGTGCAAAAAGGCATCACAGAGAATGAGATCACCAGAAACATGTCTTTTGTTGCTTGACAAATCTGCTAAAATCTATTAACAGCTATGAGGTATCAATTAATTTCACTTAAGGACATGTTGGGTGACCTGATTCACTTGAAGCTTGTAATATAAAATGATGACATTACAGATATCCCATGTTAAAATTAATATTACTTAACAGTGCTCTGCTCCTGTTGTATTTGCTGGCAAATAAAGAAATGCTCTAAATAAGGTGATATTTTAAAGAAAGGCACTTGGTTTGTAGTCTATGCCTCTAAAGATGGTTCTTGTCTTCATCTGCTTGTACTTTATGCTTATTCAGGAAAATGAATACTTTAATGTTAGCTGAAATTGTGGTATGTGGGAAAACAACATCTACAGTTTTAATAATTCCACATCTTCTCTTAGTATTCTACCCCTAAGTAAACATTATACTACACAGGAACTTTGTTGTCAGATGGGGGGGGGGGGCTTCAAGTACAGAAACATGATTTGGGGTCCAGAGATTTGCAGCCACACTCGGTGATGAGACACACCTAAATCATCTCATTTTAATATGTGTAATACCACTTTCTGCTACCATAAACCTCTATATTTTCCTATCAGCTATGCTTCACAGCGGTATGAGCAGCATTTTAAGCTCTAACCATAATGTTCTGAATTGTGTCTGTAGCTCTGGGAAGGCAAAGAGAACAAGAGCTAATAAATGGTTGTACATTTTCTCAGTTGTTATTGTTTCTGCATTAGAGCTCTAGGGTCTGATCTTCAGTCCTGGCCTTTATCTGCTGTCTTTATGAAACATGTCCTCCCTGGTTCTTTAATTATATCGTGTGTGTAGTTCAGGTTTCTCAGACCACTGAAAACACAGATAATTAGTTACTCTAAACTTCAGTGGCAGAAAGCAATGCACAGTAGATTCAGTGCTACATCTGAGTACTGATTTTGGATTATAACAAGGGCACTCCTTCCTCGCCAGCCCCAACAGCAAATGCTACCAGTGATGACCACAACAGCAGTGAAGCACACGCATCAAGGAAGAAAACGTGGAGGCGCTCAAGGAAGCCAGGTAGGTCTAATGACATATAGTAGATTGAAAAAGAACAGAAACACAGATGAAGATTGGGAATAATATTTCCAATGACTAATGATCTGAGACTAAAATTTCTGTGCTAAATAAATATCTCCTACCCAGACCAGACATGGCTATTGCTTTATCTGAGCTTAGAATGTTTATAATGAATCTGAACTTGAAATTAATTTTTCCAATAACCGATGATGGCACTTCTTCACAAATTGGAAGGACAAGTGCATCTCTACCAGTGAGTTACCCACTAACTTCTACATTTCTACCTTCTTGGAATGGTAGATTTATGATCTAAAAAATCCAAACTGAAGTGTTGCTTGGTCAGATTTATGATCTGTTTACTGATGCAACAACTACTCCCAGATTTTAGAATTGGACACTGGAAGAGTAAGGCATACTTGTAGTTGAAACCTACATTCACATAATAGTAAGACACGCCAACAAGGGCAGAGCTGTTCCAGAGGGATAAGACAGACTAAATTCATTCTGTGTCAGAACCGTTACCTGATGAGAGTACATTTAAAGCAATGAGAAGACTACAGTTAGAATCATTGTATGTGTTATTAGAGTTGCAATTGTCTCATCTACCTATAAGTGTTCATGAATATCTCTGGTTGGGATTCAGAAACACGTAATGCACTGTGCAGTCTTGTTTCTGTGAGCGATTTAAAGACCTCTGTAGTGCTATGGTAACAAGGAGGTTCTGGCATGTTAAAGTACACCAGTTACACTGAAGAAAGCCTCATGCAAATAAGACAGTCCAGGGAAGCAGCTAATTCAAATTAGCCATATGCACTTCTCTGGATCTTTCACTGGAATGGAATAATAAGACAGAGCAATTCAAAGGAAAGCTCTACTGTACTATTTGCTGAGCAAAACAATACAAATTCTGCATTGTCTTTTGATGGTATACCTCCACTGATTTCAATGGCAGGAATGGGAGTGTTAGGGGTCTACATTATATGCTCGAAGAGGCTTTTCTTCAAACATATAATCAACGACACATAAAGAGTGAACGATATATTCTGTTTTTTGCTCAGCCATGTGGAAAGGAAAGAGCCCCTCAAATAATGAAGGATCCTCCACTAATTTATGTTCTGTGAGTGAGAGAAATGACTATGAAACCTTTAATAATCAGTTAAGCTCCTTTAATAGCTTGGCATGGAAACTGAAACGGTTACAATGCCAGAGGTTTCATATGGAGGCATGTTTGCAGTTTAAAATAGTACCAAGAGGCATGAGGGTACTATGTATACAGTTTTATAACCATTTTACCTGTTTTTGTGGAATAAAAGTTAATACAGCCTGTTTGGACTTGGCTGTTTTCTTGGATTTACATTGTTTGTTTGGCAAGTGAGTCCTTAAGGAGAGGAAGAGAGAATTTTTATTCACACCCCCTGATGTGGGGGCTGTGGCCCCCAAACCCCTAACTAAATATACCAACTCTGAGATAGCTCCATGATGGGAAAAAGGGCAATTCCTGATAACAGCCAACTGAATTTTTTCCCAAGGAACACATTTGTAGACATACCTGTTCGCACTTTAGAACGTTCGCTCTTTATGTGGCTATGATTATATGTTCAAAGAAAAGTCTCTTTGAGCATGTAATATAGACCCAATTGTTAGTACCGCTGCCGGTAACTTCTGCAAAGATGAAAAATGAATGTGTGTGTGTGTGTGTGTGTGTGTGTGTGTGTGTGTGTGTGTGTGTGTGTGTGTGTGTGCGTGTGTGCGTGTGCGTGTGTGTGTGCGTGCGTGCGTGCGTGTGTGTGTGTGTGTGTGTGTGTGTGTGTGTGTGTGTGTGTGTGTGTGTGTGTGTGTGTGTATGGTTATGCACATGCATTTGCGGGTGCCTATACAATAGTGTTGTTTTGGTTGTAGGGAGTAATGCTAATATGGTTACTTTGTATTAAGTAAACCATTGTCCTTATACCTTGAACATATTCTGAAGCCTTTGTTTGGTGAATATAAATAGACAATATTCATGACACAAACACTGTTTTGAAAGCACCTAGTCCCCCGATGTAGTGCTATGAACTGTGAGATTACGTGCAATATGAGGCATGACCTTAAGGAAAGTGTCCTCCTTGGATCTTATAGCCTTATAGTAGCCCTGCCTTCTTGACTGTCCTGCATGCCCAGCCCACTATTACCTCCATGTCTTGGCCTGCACTAAGGCTTAAAAAGTGATCTGACATTTACCACCCTGAAAGGTGCACCCATTCTCCCTGCCCCTCCTTTATTCACCCTGTGTTTAATCAAACTCAAGATTCTTGCGCCATAGCCACTCCCTTTACACCACTGGAGTGGCAAACTAAGCAGTTAAAACTTTCAAATAAGCCTGGAGCTCTCACTGTAACTAGATATGCAACAATGCTTTTAAACATTTTAGTAAGCGTCAAACACTCTATACAATGAGCTGATTACTATGTAGATTCAACTTTTGTAAAATGAGAAGCACAGTTCCTCAGAATAAGGTGATTGTGAATGTCATATGCAACATTGAGAAGAAGAGTCATCTGAAGGTGAATGTTGGTGTGTCCTGTGTACTGTGCCATCATTTAGCTGCTGCTCCTTATTACACAGTGTGTGCTGGCTACACAAGGTGCTGCTTGTCCATATATTGTCAATAAGCATTAATCAAGCGTGGATGTTAACGGGGAAATAATTCACACACACACACACACACACACACACACACACACACACACACACACACACACACACACACACAGACACACATACACACACACACAGACACACAGACACACAGACACACACACACACACACACACACACACACACACACACACACACACACACACACACACAGACACACACACACACACACACACACACACACACACACACACACACACACAGACACACACACACACACACACAGACACACACACACACACACACACACACACACAGACACACACAGACACACACACACACATGTGTGTGTTGTGAGGCTGCTTCAACACACGTGTTGTGAGGCATGAAGCTGCGGGTGGAGGGCCTCTATACCCCTAGAAGGGTATTATTGACCCAATAACAGCTACCCACCCACACACCCAAGAGGGCATTACTGCAAATGGGCTATTTGTTAAATTTATTTACTATTTATTTATTTTATTTTACATTTGTTGACCGGGCTAGTCTAACTGGATACATGTCCATTTTCAGTAGAGGCCCGGGGAGAAAAGCTCCAACACACACAATACAATATAGAATGTTGCTACAGTCCAAGCTTAACACAGCTGTTAATAAAAATACAATACTCACGGTGAACATAACACAAACAGTAAAAGTTCATGTACATAAAAGATGTTACTATATACATAGATTTAAATTGCAATATCCTGGTCTCTTTGGTTCTTTAGGATACGTTTGTAGTTAGTACAGAAGAGTAAAAGGTGAAGAGTATTCATTAGTATAAAGAAAAAGAGTTAGTCAGGGTTAGTACAGGGGCATAACCAATGTGTTCTAAGATATAGTTTTATTTTATTTTTTGGTATTTACGTATTATTGTAACTAGATTTTGGCGGTAATACAGTTTGCTTTTCAATGTCTACATGGTACCAAAAATACAAAGAAAACCAGACACTGTTTTCTTTTATACTGAAGTTTGTTTAGGCAGGGTTATAACTTCACAAATTGAAAAATTAATGTTTTAGTAAAGGTGTTGCCAATACAAATTCTCTTAACCAGATTCTATGCCGGTCATGTTTGCAGTTTCTTGGTTGGGCACGTCACAGTTGCTGCAAAGATATATGAAGAACAGATAACTGGGGCTATTGACAGACACAGGGAGACATACACAACAGGAGACACCAAAATGCCCAGGGGCATAACCAATGTGTTCTAAGACATAGTTTTATTTTATTTTTTGGTACTTGCGTATTATTGCAACCAGATCTTTGCGGTAATACCGTTTGCTTTTCAATGTCTTTTGACAATGGTATTGAAAATACAAAGAAAACCAAACAGACACTGTTTTCTTTTATACTGGTGTGTTTAGGCAGGGTTATAACTTCAAAAATTGAAAAAACTAATGTTTTAGTAAAGGTGTTGCCGATATGAATTCTCACAACCAGATTCTATGCAGGTCATGTTTGCAGTTTCTTCGTTGGGCACTTCACAGTGACTGCAAAGATATACGAAGAACAGATAACAGGGGCTATTGACAGACACAGGCAGACATACACAACAGGAGACACCAAAATAAAAGGTTGTAATGCGGTGAAGGAGTTACATTTCGCAGAGCCGGGACAGCCAGTTGTTGTCATTTGCCATTACTTCCTGAAAGCCATTACTCTCCCAGAAGGGAAACTCACACCAAGGAGAGTATTTTAAAAGGAGGATGTCATCTTTGAGGATGTAAAATATGACATGGGGGTGAGGACAGTATGTCACAAAGCAGGAATCAGATTTTCAACCTTGTTTACCTTCTGAAATTTCGGACAAAGTCACTTGTACCCAGTAAGACTTACGTTAACTTCCACACTCCCAACTGTGATTCGCAACTGTATGTATGGCTATTTCATACCACTGGCTGACAAAGAGCTTTAAGTGAGCAGCCTTTCAAGAAGTGACATGCTGCCAGTAAAGAGCATGAAGAAACAACAACAGTATGTTGTGTACTTTGTGTTGATAGCCCGCCAGAAAACAACCTGTTTTGTTAAAGAAAACACACTGTATTCCATTTCAAGCACATTAACGAACATATTTACTGATCGGGAAACAACCGCTGTTAGTGCAAAAATCTGGTTGCGATAATATGTAAGTACCTATTTTTTTATATTTTTGATATAAAATAGTTCCTTCACTTAAAGTTTCAAAGTAATTGTTAGAGGAATTATTTTACATCCAAATATAAGATATGTTAAGTATTTAATGCCAAAACTCATTCTCAGGCACACACACACACACACACACACACACACACACACACACACACACACACACACACACACACACACACGCACACACGCACACACACGCGCACACACACACACACACACACACACACACACACACACACACACACACACACACACACACACACACACACACACACACACACACACACACACACACACACACACACACACACACACACACACACACACACACACACACACACACACACACACAGAAAGACATACACAGAAACACACACAGAAATGTGCCCAGCAATTACAGCTTATTTTTTGACCTTGTATACCTCACTTGGCATTGTAATCAAATGAATGAAAAGAATCATACAGTGAAAGCATTGCAGACCCATCCAGCTGCCCCTGGTCTTGCAGAATGTCTATGATTTTCCTCTTTTATTTTCTGGTAAATTGCTGAAGATTACAGTTAATCAATAAACATTATGATACTTCATATTGTTGGGATAATGTCTGTCAATGAATAGCTTCTTCATATCGGAATTCTTGAGGAAAGAAGTTGAGGGCACACACACACACACACACACACACACACACACACACACACACACACACACTCTTAACTGTATTTTTCCTTTATTTTTAAAAACACTCAGTGGGCGTAAGTAAATGACAGGTCCTTTAAAATACTATTGCAGTTACTTTTGTGAGTTCAGTGTTTTTTCCCACTATTATTATTACTATTATTGTTATTATTATTATTGTTATTATTGTTATTATTATTATTATTGTTGTTATTATTATTATTATTATTATTATTATTATTATTATTATTATTATTATTTTATGCTCCCTGAAAGCTTTATATGCTGAAGTGAAGATGCGGACTTGTTTTTAGGGGACATTACCAGAACAGTAACATACTGTTGGAGAACATTTGTTGTCTAATTCTAATCTGCATAAATTCATTTTTGGTTAACCTTACTTTAAACCATTTTGTGCCTTCTGTGATCTACATATTGGACTGTATTGTAAAATGTTTTGAAATAAAGTAGGCCTTTTATGTTACCATTATAAATGTTTAGGAATCCCACACGCATACATTTAGAACAGTGTACATATATAACAATACAATATCTGAGCATGGAGTTAAAACTATATAAAATGAAATGGCATAAACACTAATCATGAGACCTGTAGCCAATATTACATAAAAAACCTGGAAAAAATAAATTGTAACTTTAGGAAATAAAAAACAAAGACGGAGGAAAACAGACCGTACAAGTTAAGGTAGAAAAAAAGGAATAAAAGTCTAAAGAGCAAAGTTCATAAATGCGGAGATAATAGCCAATTCAGTCAATGTGAGGTAAAATATGTTACAGATTCATAAGGGGAGGGGAAGAAAATGAGAGTCATTAATTAGTGTGATGTTGTCTGATACAGGGGAACAAAACTCAGATGATGCCTCAGCTGACCTGCTTCCAATCAGCATCCCGAGCATCCCTAGCCGTAGAGGACCAGGCCAGGGATGAAAGGGAGTGAACATCCATCCCATCTCTCCTATCCTCTGTGTTTGCTTCGGCGGGAAGTGGGTTGTTACAGTCTCACTGCATCAGCATCATCTGGCAGAAGGCCTAGAATTGCAGTCCTACAGCATACATGAAGCGTGAACTCAGTCAAAGAATGCTAACACTGGAGCAACAGATACAGAATATCTGGAAGAATGCACCTTAGATCCAACTCAACACAATGGCTATTGCACCACTGTTGCTGGCCAATAGGGAGAGGGTAGAAGAAGCATAAGAAAAAAACATCTCCTTACCCTTGTTGGATAGTAGTTTTGATTCTCTACACCTAACTAATCCATCTCAGTGCCTTCTAACAGAAGAAGGGTAGGAGCAAACCGGCCTATCAGTGGAAAAGGGCCTGATGTCACAGAGCTGCCTACTGACTACGGTAGTGTATACAGGTGCTAGTGTGCATGCACAAATGTAAAATGTGTAAGCAAACCTAGATGAGTGCAAGTTTGTGTATAGTATGAGTAACTGTAAACAAGGAAAAACTTCTCTTTGGCCTAGTATGTCTGCTACCCTGATTTTTTTCATGTTGCACAAACATAGCTAAGGTTGGATATAACATATTGGCAATGGGCATTAATTATTCATGTAGGATACTTTCAGGAACCAGTGACAGGAATTTTCAAAGAGATATTGAGACTAAAATAGTGGCTTTCCAGGAATAAAGAAACATTGTGCTTGCAAATATTGAATTTATTTGTGTCACTGATATATGAGCACAATGACAGGGGTTAATTAGAATCAAAGTTTAGTTTAGCAAAGACTATTAATTGCATCAGGGAAACAAATTGTGCAAACTAAAATCAATGCACATATAAATAATAAATTATTTTGAGACTGTAGCAATACTGGAGACCTGTCTGAATAGGACACTGAATTTGTTTTTGCATATGAACAGCACTATTGGAGAAATACATCTTTGCTGCACAATGGCTGTTTTTCAAAATTATGTATAATATGGACATTTTACATGCAGAATATAATTTATACATACATACATACATGTATGTATATATAACCCTTGCAATACCTTTAATTACTAGAACAAAGTTTTTGAAGCTTCTGGATGCTTTCTTGAATGAAAGAAGCTACTGAACAAAAAAGTAATATCATTATGTTTCATAAATGATTTTACTAAAGAAACTGGTAATCATGCATTATCCATTGTTTATGTAGTATAGACATGCCCATGCTATTTCAGAATGCAAATAAACAATTATTATGCAAAGGAAATGTGTGTTCTAGAAAAGACTGAACATAATTTAGGTTTGACACCTCAATTAATTTCAAAATGGTAGATTGTTTCCACTGCATAGGCACGTTTAATGTCGGTGCGAATACTTTTTTAAAGAGTGTGATTACATTGTAAACACAGTGGTACTGACGGCAGAAAGAAAGTGTTTGGTTAACTTAATAGAAGTTGGACCTAGGCTACAACTTGCATGGTAGTTTGGTGTTGCAGGAAAAGCTCAAATCTAAGTCCTTTAAAGACATTACACATATTTTGTAGAAACCCTCAAATCCTAAGTCATGTATAATGGTTGAACATTTTAGATTTTATAAAAGAAATCATATATTATAAGTATTTCTGAATATGCACCAGAGATACATATACTGGGAAAGCAATGCAAATTTCAGAAGGGAATGAGCGACTAAGACAGTGACAGACAAACTGGTATATGGCACATATGAGGACACCATATTCAGTTGGTTGCTTTTAAAATTACATTTAATCAAGGTAAGTCATTACAAACCATAATATCCACACAGCAGCTGAAAAAAAAATGTTTGGAACCGAAACAAGAACTGTCTGTTTTTTAACAAAGCAGTTAGCAATCCTGTTCAGATGCTAGCATGTTATCCCAATGGGAATATTTTTTACACTACCACTTACACTGGTTTAAGGACCATAAGGAAAGCTATATTGACATACAATGGTTAATTTGTAATCCGACAAAAAAGAATACAGTGAAAAGGTATGTGGCACTTTGTTTTATTTTTAAGTGAGACACTGCTGTGTGGCTGGTGAAATACTTGCCTTATATTGTTCAGTTCTGTTGTAAGCCATTTCAAGTTTCTCCAAAATATTCTCATCAAGGTCTCAAATGACAAGTGACCCATGTAACCATTTTGTTGTGAGGACACCATCATCATATGTACATGTTACTTTGGTTACGAGTTGATGGCTAGTCTTACAAAAAATTGTAAATTAAGTTTCAAGCATCATGTTGACAATATAGTCAAGAAAACTTTTGCTTTCTCAAGTATATTATCCTCTGATGTCAACAGACCAGGTTTGGTGACTTTTCTCCATCCTGCACCTAATGTAACCTGAGCAAAAGAGTTTTAATGGTAGTGACTTGAGTAGATATTTTATAAAATATTTGGAAGCTGTAATATTCATGTAATGAGCCATTAATATCTCCTGTTTTGAGACTAATCACTAGAATATAAGCTATAAGGTAAGATGACAGAGATTCCTGGACTTTATCAATACAGCTGCCTGGAACAATTAGTCATAGTACCAACTAGGAGGACTGACATCTTGAATCTTGTCTTTATTAATATGGGAGCATCTTGCACCATCCCTTGCATATCTTCATCACTTAAGTCTTACCATAAAGTTGACTCCTTCGAAATAAAACTGAAACTAGAGATCCCTTCCACCCAAGGTAACATTAGAAATTTCTTTAAGACAAACTACATATACCAAAGTGATACATTGGCAAGCTTAAAATCCCCACCAACCCAATTAACTCCACTGATTACACAGAAACATAAGCCATCACTCTGTACCAGCATATAAACAGCTGCACACATGCAGCTGAATCCCATAAGTACAAGTGCAGGGAAAACCCCAGAAACAAACCCACATGTTGGAACCATGATATCAACAAGCTTTATAATAAAAGGAAAATAATTTTAACCAAAAGTAAAACAGTGTAATTCACGGAATATTTAAGTCCTTGTCACTGAAATAAACAAACATCTCAGGAGCTTAATAAAATCCACCAAAGTCAAGTTAGCTACTCAAGCCAAAGACAGTCACAAGACATTTTTAGTTATGTTCATAATCTCAAAAGGACAATGCAGCAATACACTAAGCTGATTGTAAATGATGTTACCTTCACTGAGGCTGAAGATATAGCAAACATACTGGTCGATAAATTTAACTCTAACTTTACCCCCCCATTTATCTCTCAAAATATACCTGAAGTTGGCTCACCTCCAGCTATGACACAAGACCAAGTCCTGAAAGTGCTTTCAAAAGCTATGCATACTGCTTTGATGTGTCCTGACAATATCACTCAATGCATCTTAAACAGCATGAAGCAAGATTTAGCCACACCCCTAACAACAGTGTTCAGTCTCAGCCTCCATACTGGTTTTGTACCAAGGGAATGGAGAACAGCTATAGTCATTACCTACATAAGGGAGAAACTTCCACAGATCCTGGCAATTACAGACCTTTAACTCTGACCAGCCTCATATGCAAAACTATGGAAAAACGTATTATGGAATTAATCAATCAAAACATAGGGAACATCCAAACACTGGACCTGTCTCAGTCTGGATTCATCAAGGAGAGGTCATGCTTACTCTATCTGGTGGATTTTTTTGAAAATGTCACCAAAACAATGTATGAAGGCAAAATGGTACATACTACAAACCTCCACCGGTCCAAAGTTTTTGACACAATTCTCCACTCAGGCATTGTAGAAAGGCTAAATAAACTGGGAATAAACCCCTATGTCACCTGCTGGATTGCCATCTGGCTCTCAGATAATGCACAGATAATCAAAACAGGGGAAATTACCTCCACAAAGAGACCAGTCCCCAGTGTAGTCCTCCAGGGTTCTGTGCTGGGACCTCTCCTGTTTGGCATCTACTTTTCTGAAGTAAAAGTCAATACCAAAGGGTTCTGGCTGACTATGTTTGAAGATGACTGCAAGCTAGGAGCAGCAATAGATTCCCAAACCACTACATCATCCTGCTGGAAGGTTTGTCCAAAATAAATAACTAGTGCCAAAATTACGGACTGAAACCAAATACCAAAAAAATGCATTATTGTATCATTTGGGAAGTCATTTACCCCAGGGAACTACCACATTGACAACATTCCCTTAAGAAGTGACACAGTTGTTCAGGATTTGGGAACTTTTGTGGACAGTGACCCAACTTTTGATCAGCATGTGTCCATTGTTGTAAGAAAATCATTCTATATTGCACAGCTTATAAACAAAGGAATTGTGTTTAGATCTAGTAATGTCATTGTCCCCCTTTACTTAGCTGTCATTAGACAAATCTTTGAATGTAATACCCCTTTGGCATGTATCTGTCCAAACAGATGCAACAACTGGAATACCCACAGAGGTACCTTACTAAAAGGAAACAACACGTCCTACATGGACTGAACCAAAGCCCTGTCACTATACTCTGTATCCTACAGACTGCTAAGAGGTGACCTTCTGCAGCATCAACAGAACAGTTTGGAGGAACAGGTATGGCTCACAGAGGATACCGCTGCTATGGAACAGACTCTGCATCAACAAAAAACTTCATCCCTCTCCATATTCAAGTGCAACGTAGATCTATGGATGGTAAACAGAACATTTATCCCAGGACTATCCCCTGTACTACTAATAGAAACAGTTGCTACATTCTTTATCCTATGCATGGGCCTCCCCAAAATATATATGGTGTGATCCTAGTTATTTCTATTAGGGGTAATATATAATTATTGATCATGGGTTGGGTAAGACCAGTATATAACCACATGGGATAGGTTATTTCAAGCAGAAAAAGGGAAATCGTCTTGGCTTAAATTGGCCCACAAGGACATCTAGCATAGCACTTACCTATGAATCTGAATTCTGTAGTAAGAATCACTCAGATCAGCTATTATTGCAGGTTTTATAATATTGACTGTAGTCTGTTTTCAGCTGGACAAGTTGTGACAGGTTGCTAGACACTTTTACAAATGTAATGAGGGTGATTACTGTTATTATTGATGAGGTGACTGACTGCAGATCCATACTGTAGTATTACTGAGTAGTGCTTCTTGTATTGTTAAAATAACAATGTACATACAGCTGCTGAATCATACATATTACAGTCTTAGTAGTGTCTACAACTATTTCAGCAAAATACACATTTCCACATACAGACATAAGGAGGTAGATAGCCAAAATGTTTGTTTCACAACTTTTAAAATGTGAAAAACAAGTTAAGCTTCCATTTTCTGTTTTTGACCCTCAACATCTCAGCTGCTGAATCATACATATTACAGTCTTAGTAGTGTCTACAACTATTTCAGCAAAATACACATTTCCACATACAGACATAAGGAGGTAGATAGCCAAAATGTTTGTTTCACAACTTTTAAAATGTGAAAAACAAGTTAAGCTTCCATTTTCTGTTTTTGACCCTCAACATCTCAAAGGGACAAACAAGAGCTGTAACAAATTGTGATACCCATGGAGCCAGTTCGCTGTGAGTTTGAAAAGACACTACTGCTTCAGTAAATTCAGTTTCTAAAGATGACTAACACTAGTTTTGCCTATGTATACATAACAGAAAATCCTTTATCACTGTTCACCCTATAGCATTCAAACCATTTATTTTGTAGCCTACATACATATCTTTTATGAGCAGAAAAATAGAAATGTTGATTCAGAAACCTGACACAAAAATATGATGGATTTGTTAGAGTTTGTTTCTTGAGTTATATTTTGTTAGGGATATCTTCCATAAGGTATATTTTATACCACAAATAGAGATACCTATGTTAATAATTTGTATAACCCAGTTCAGCAGACACTCCTTTGGAGAGTAAACTTTGTGTAATAGCTTGTGCGTAGAATGTGAGTTTGTTTAATAACTAATCCTTCTAGTGTGGTGGACTATGAATGATCTTGTCCAAGTGTCTGTCTGACTGAGAATGCAGCAATCTGGAAGTCCAAGTTTAGAAACAATGTGTAGGCTGCAGCTGCCTTGTTCCATCTAGCAATATTAGAATGGTAATGTAAATTAGAGTGTGTATGGTGGTGATTGGGGGGGGGGGGCATTTTTAGCATCAGTGGAATCAGTATGTAATAAATGGGAAATTTAAACAGCTTTGATGAAACTCCTATCACCAGATATTGTAGGTGTCTGGAAATCTTAGCTCAATCCCTTTGCTAGCATGCCTGCATACTAAAGTCTCAAGGGAAACAGGCCACTGAGCTTAAATGAGGAGATAGAGTAAACTGATCCTAAGATTTACACTGAAACATTCACTAAGATGACAAAATAAGAGACCACCAGGCAAGAGCAGTTGTGTAAATTAAACTATACAAATCTAGTTGCCTGTCCCTCTTTTTCACTGGGCCTGTCTGATAGTCATAGAATCCTGCATGGGCTGACACTAATGGTCTCCAAGAAGAACTGCACAGACAACTGGTGCCAGAATCATGGACTAAAACTAAATGCCAATAAATGTATAACAATATCCTTTGGGAAGTCAGCCACACCTGATGCCTACCATATTGACAATACACCCCTAACAGTTGCCTAGTAATTACAGGCATGGGGACACATATAAACAGAAATTCAGCCTTTGACCATCACGTGTCTATGGTAGTGCAACTTATAACCAAAGTATGACCTCTAGGTCCAAGGTCATTGTTCCACTGTATTCAGCAGTAATCCGACCTGTCACTGAATACAATGCCCCTTTGGTATGTACCTAAATAAACATATACAACAATTGGAATCTCCACAGGCCTCTCCATTAAAAGAATACAAAGTATAAATAACACATCCTATGCAGACCACCTCAAAGCCCTATCTCTGTATTCTGTCTGGTAATCTATGCCTGACATACAAGGCATCTTCAGACTAGTTGAATTACCTGTTCAAAAGACTTAAACCTTGTCTGTCATATAAACAGAACCTGCTAGAGAGACAGGTGTGTATACCAGGGAAGACTCGTTCTCTAAGACAGGCACCCCAACCTCGTGAAGCTGAGCTTCTTCCTAACCCAATTCATGTGTAACTTTTACAACCAGATGGGGAACCAGAAATTGATACCTGGTTTGGGCCCTTTGTTTTTAATGGACTCCGGCAGCCTGTAAATGGTTCGTCTCTCAGGTTCCTGCTTATAAATGTTTCCTCTCCCAAGCACCTTCTTATACTAAGGTGACAGAAGTTGTCAGAGTTTTGGGATGCATGGCTAGGCTTAAAAAGACCCCACTGGTCATTCGTCTAGTGCACTCCAATGAACAGGAGAGTCCCTATTAGGCAGTTATATCCTGAGAAATAAAAGCATGGAAAATGGGGAATGGCCCATATCTGCTTTACATAAAATATTTTCTTTCTTCCAGCTAATGCTGAATCTAAAATGCCATAATACGATATGATATGATATGATATGAAGCAATATAAATCACCAAAATTGTATAACACCAAAACTTTACGTTGGTACTAAATGAAATCTTGTCTTTTTTCTTTACTTTCCATTTATATACTTTTGGGTTAGTCTAAAACACTCACTTTGGGAAACTGAAAGATTATATTTAAATTTGCCAGGGAAGAATCCCTCATCTAGCATCCCATTCTTGAGGAAAGGGAAAAAAATATCCACATCCTACAGAGATGGGCAATAACAAAAAAAAAGTTTTTTCAGCTCCTTACTAGAAAAAGAACCATTAAGTATATGCAAGCCTGCAACCAATCACATGCACACTCATACACACATGTTTATGCATGAACACTGACAAGTGTGTGATTAGTGGTGTATACAAGTTGTTATTTGGTCTCTAACTTGCAATTCTGCAAGCAGTATTCGACTTCATACTGTTTGCAGACTTGGCAGTTGGGGACAGGTCAGCAGTTCTTGCATAATGCCAGTCATGTACTATTTCAGCAAACCAAACACTCTGGATGTAAGCTGTCAGGTAGTGTGATCAGCACTGTAGAAGGGTTACCGACTTGTCCCTGCAAGCAATGAATGCAGTTGGACCTGAAGGCATGTGTGGGGTTCATCAAGTCACCAGTGAGAGGTACCCTTCATTGAACAAGTACATAGAAATGTGTATTTGCATGCATGAAGTTGTTGTGGCCCCCGTAGTGATGTGGGCATCTGTTCCCCCACCCAGGGGAAGAGTTAGGTTAATAAGTAAACTGTTGCCATTTTTGGGATGCCAGCATGGCCACCAGGAACTCACATGGCTGTGAAAGTGATGGCCCACCCCAGATGTCTCTCACCCTAGTGGATCTGCGAAGCCTCCCACCACTATGGGACAAATGTA
This sequence comes from Protopterus annectens, assembly GCF_019279795.1. Taxonomy (NCBI): domain Eukaryota; kingdom Metazoa; phylum Chordata; order Ceratodontiformes; family Protopteridae; genus Protopterus; species Protopterus annectens. The sequence continues at coordinate 507,981,999 of NC_056748.1, forward strand.
GTCAAGGCTGTATGGTGGAGGTTTGGTATTCAGCAGGTGCAGTGAAAAAAGGCATCCAGACAAAAGTACAAATGGAACCTGCAAGGAATAATGCATAGAGGGTCTATATTAGAACATCGAAGTTTCAAAACTTCGAATGTTCTAATATCGACCCCTATTCACTGAACGCTTACAACACTGAACATGCAGAACAGCGAATTTTTAAATTTGCTGTTCCAAAACACATACACACAACACAAGCACACCAAACAAACAGCAATCCACACACATACAGCTAAAATCTTACGTCTAACCCTACACTAAACTGTACATACACCACTAACTACCACTTACCTTAACCCAAACCCTAACCCTAAGGTCCATCTCTATCGCACACTCACCTCACCCGCACCCTAACCCTAGCTCACCTACCCCACCCTAACCCTCACGTCCATACAATTGCACACTTACCTGACCCACACCCTAACCCTAACTCACCTAACCCATGCCCAATCGGACACGTATCTGAACCTGACCCATAACTTTCCACCACAGCACTGAAAATAGCAAAGTGACAGAAACAGGCAACCAAATTCTTTCCCTAGGAAAAAAATTTGGTTTTCTGTAGCTTTGCTATTTTCAGCGTTCGCTCAATAGGGGTCAATATTAGAATATTCAAAGTTTTGAAACTTCGATGTTCTAATATAGACCCGGCATAGACATAGAGTGGTGGGTATAGCATAGGTTAGAAAGAAAGGGCAGGGGGAAAAAGATAATGTTATTACAGTGAGAAGGAAGAGCAGTTTTATTTACAGAAATGTAGACAACAGAAGGTATTATATTGTCAGACTCATGGTAATAAAAGAAACATAACAGAGTTTAGGACTATAAATTAGAATGCTTGATATATGCCTGGGAACTGCTTTATTGCAACAGTTTTCATCCACTGAGCTTGGAAAATGAATGAAAATGCAGCCTTCACGAAATTAAGCTATTGCACAGGATTTAAACTTAACACATAACACAAAACAGGCAACTCAAAAATGCAAGACAAGTTGACATGAGTACCCAGTTATTTAACACTGTTTTTTTGGTCTTACCCAAACACAGACAAGGTTATAGATATTCACAAATTGTAACCTGAGTGGTCTGGAGAAAAGACAATGCAGACTCATGGTAGTAGATTTAAGTGCTTTTGTTCGCAGCTATGTTTATTGCTTTATAGAACTTCTTCAGAAAGGTTATAGATATGCAAGTATTTATTCCTTGTTTACTGCTTCTGTATCTGCTGTCTGTTTAAGCTCATTGTGTAGTCTTTCTAAGTTTTGGGACTGCCTCCATACATTTTTAAAATGAATATTACAAGAAAGGGCTGCGATCAGTTGAGCTGCTATTCAAGTTATTCAATTGGCCATGTGATTCCAGAGCAATTTAGGCTCAAGGCAAAGCACTTTGCTTACTCTGTGATAATTTGTAGAATGCCTGAAGACCCTAAAGAATACCTCTGCTGGCAGAATTCAGATAAGTTATGCAAACATAACTTCACCTACACAATTTCCTATTTCCAATTACAAAACACTGCATCAACACTCAAAGCACTTAAAAGATGGAAGTAAAAAGAAGAAAAGAATGTCAGAAAGCAGAGATTTATAGGCATGAGAGTTTACAGACAGTGCTGTATATGAGTTCTGTACAGTGTGGGCTGTATGCAGCATTGGCATTATCTTGACTCATAAGAATAAATGGTCCATGGTAGGGCTAGCCAGTAGGTGGTGATCACTGTTGAGGTGACACCCTGACCCCATGTACAAAATGAGACCAAGGCAGTTGATTTCTCTGCTAAATGTTATATCATGCGTATATCAACTCAAACCACACATTCACAGGCAAGAGCCACATACAAAGTGTTGATTATATACTGTGCAGCCACTGGTCATTATTATCTGTCACAGTTTGCAGAGACTCTGTCACAGCTGTTGGCATACTATTTGCATTTATAGCTGTCTTCTCAGTATTGCTCCTTTCTGTGCTGCTGTTCAGAAACATGCTAACATAAGACAGTATGCAGAAAGGCCATCCATGGCTGCAGTGAACAATGGATCATGATTTGAAAGTCACTGACCAGTTGTTGTTACAGTCCATTACTCAATAACTATCCTTGAACAACATTCGAGTAGCCAGCAATGTGACAGTGCTTGTATGACATGTTCATAGATTGATAAAACAAGAAGTGTTAAAAAGCGTTACCTGAATTATAAACAAATGTATAACATCTTTGATATCATCTGCCCTTATGCCCCCATCAGCAAGTAATAAACATGCATTCCTTTGGGTGACAAGAGGAATTTTGGTGCATCTATGCATATTGGCAGCTCTACAGTCATAGCTGGAACAATTGTTAAAAGTTTTGGTTCCCATTTCCATGGCACTGGAGTGGATATAATTTGCATTGCATGTAAATAACGTTATCTGATACTGCTTCAGCTCTGTGCAATCACTATGTTGGGGTACAATTGTGGGTGGTTGTCCCACATACACAATTGTTGTGAGCATTATGCCTGGGCATCTAGGTTCCAATGCAGTCATACATTTTTAATATTTTTTTTCAGGATCTTTGAAGTGTGCATGCTGATGTAGCTCATTCATGTTCTAGTCAGCATAGCATGAAGCTTGTTGTGCCTATTAGTTAAGCTATTTTGTTTTTAGTGAATTTAGTGTGTGCTTGTAGTACTGTAGCTGTCACCTCAAGTGCAGACTGTACTGTGTGAATCATACATTTGTGAATCATGTACGATGGGGAGTGACTTCAACCTCCTCTATACCAGGACTATTCCAGATAAGAAGTACCATATGAGGACATGAAATGGAAAATTGGAATGTTAAGAACTGTGTAAGGATTGGCTATGTGGTTTGTACTACATACCAGACCTATACAACTATGGACAAGATTTGGTAATCCAAGTCCTAAAACAGAATGCCCACACTTCTTCTATAAATGCAGCACGTTTGCAAAGGTGTAGCAGTGTTTAAAATACATTTATTTGTTTTTCAAATGGCATCATACATTTAGCACAATATTCATGAAGTATGTACAATGCACATATCAGTGAATATGTGAGCTATACCAGCAGTTTTATATGCCTACAGCAACAATTGTCCTGTATGTCACTGGTAGTGTCTCATGGCAATCACATAAACTGTGGCACGGCACATCACAAACTAAAGATTCAGGAACAGTGACCAAAATATTAGCTCATGTGGCTGTAATAATGTCAGACTTAAACCATGTACCACTGACAATGGTTATATCAGATTGTGTCCTCATGCTTGCCCAAAAGGCAACACAGTAGATGCTGAAACAAAAAGAATAAATAAATAAAATGCTAAGAATGCATTGCTCAGACTACAGAGTAGAAAATATAAATGTGAATCTCATGCAGACTTTTGTGCCTATCTGTTCAGGAATTAGATATTACATACACAACTGACCTGTAATGACAGACACAGAATAGTTATTACTACAGCTACCTGCACACACATTGACATAAATGGCACATAACTACATCCCTCACTGTTATGGCACAGCCATCATGATATGGCATGTTCTTAACAGATGGATTATTATTACTGCACAGACACACGGCCTCCATGTCATATCCACTGTAAATGAAAAAGTATATCTAGAAGTGAACCACTAGAATTTATCTACCACCCAAGGGATGGTCCATGTAGAGATCTTAATGCCAATTGGTACTAGGTATGGTTCATTCTTAGGGAGAGTACCTCCCGTAACTATTACTCCTATTGCAATGCACTGCTGCAGTGCACTACCCTGCCTTATGCTGCATTACTGTATTGGTACTAGGTATTTTTCATTCTTGGGGAGAGTACCTCCTGTATCTATTACTCCTGCTGCAATGTACTGCTGCAGTGCACTACCCTGCCTTATGCCGCATTACTTTATTGGTACTAGGTATTTTTCATTACTAGGGAGAGTACCTCCCGTATCTATTACTCCTGCGTAATGCACTCCTGCAATGGACTACCCTGCCTTACGATGCATTACTGCCTCTGATTGGATGTAATTCTCCAAAAATGTAGGATAATTCCATAGCTACCAGCATGGTGCAGACATCTTAATAAAATGTTAATACATTTCATATTTGTAAAGTCTTAAATAATGTACAGTGAGTTCAACAGTTACTAGGCTGAATATCACTAACTGTGAAATGGCACTATTTTTGAATGAGATTATTGCATGGGAAATTCCCATTTTCTTGAGATGCAGAAACTTCAGAGTCAGTAATATTAACTGAAGCTCCCTATTTTAAAGGATGTAGGGACCCCCCCCCCCCCACTCACACACACACTGTAAAGGAGAGCTAAAAATTCCACTTCAAATACATTTTTCCCGCAGGCAACTTAGAACTCACTGTTTTCAACATTCTAATCTTCTGTAACTAAAACTTGCAGGGACATATTGTCATACTGTCAAAACTACGGATACATATCTGTGCTGATCTGCACAGTACTAAAAAATACAGAACTTTTAGCAGTATATTTGACTATCTAGTATATAACCAAAGTTATCATATGCATAAAACATTTTATAACAGCAACATTTTTTTCCCAAATGGTGAACTTGTTTTACTTTTTTTTTAACCTTAATCATACATCGAGACCATCAACTCAGTGGATTATAGAATAGAATGTAGTATTGTGATTACACTCCGATATTTGGAAAAAAACAAACCAGTTAAGTGCCACAGTGGTGAGCGATCCCATATTAATAAATGTTAAGCACCCTCTACTACATACGTAAGATGAAAGAAACGAATGCTCTTGCGAGACACGTTTACCAGTACCCTATGCATGAGTTCAGGTTCAGGGTCTTACAGACACTACAGAAAAGTAGTAGAATGAGGGATAACACTAACCATCTAGCTAAACTAGAATTGAAATGGATCTTCAAGACAGGAGCACACAGAGATCCAGGTATCAATAATTACATTTCATTGAAACCTATATTGAAGTAGTGGAATACATTTCTGTAGATTATATTGTTAGCTTCCAACATAATTTTTATCAAGATATGCACTATTCAAGTAATATCTCATTTTGATATATATTCAATATATATTTATGGGGTTATTCCAATATCACCTCAATACCACACCAACAGTAGTTATATTACCAATTGAGGCGACATTCCTTCACTCTCTTTTTTATGCTCAACAGCAGTTGGACCTTGTAGATATCTAATTGACTATTGCTTGTATTTGGTTTCTCTGCCCTTATTTTTACATAGGTCCTATAGTCTCACTTATAAATGCAAGAATTTTGGTTTGTCCAGAAGCCATCAGTAATTCCATATACATTGGAATTTATGGCACTATATATCTTTTAACATGGATATGGCAGCAAATGCACTTTTAGTTGAGTACAGAATACAAGCCATATTCTGGCATATACCACGACCAGGTGTTTAACTGTGAATGTGATAATACACAGGTTAACTGAGTGGATTCTTGCATTTGGCAAGAATGACTGAATGTTAATAATATCTAAAATAATATAAAACATTAATTATTTGTTCACAGTTTCAATAATATTAAGTGTAGAAAGTCTGAAATGGTTACAGTTATTTTGGGAAATTATTAAATTGCTTATGACATCCTAATTTATATGCATTTTTGGTCATTTAAGGAACCTTGGCACTCTATTTGAATCGATTCTAGATATATGTATTAGAATGCACCTCCTAAATTTGGGATAGTTGCCTAGCATCTGTGACTACTTACACGATTTTATCATTATAGAGAAAGGTCCCTTTGAAATAGTCTATTCGTGACTGTTGCCCACGAATATTATTCAATTTTTTTTTTCCACGGTTTTACTTTAGGTTGTTTATTTATAAAATAGGTACTATTAGTGACTTATAGTTAAAATAGTTTACTATACTATGTAATATTTTTTAATAGATGATTTTCTGTAGTTGTGTTTTTTAAACGCTAATATATTGAGCAATTTTATTTTTTATTGAACAAAACAGAATATGTTTTATAATTCATAGAGCCCTATACATTTTTTTATATCAACATGCATTATAGGGTTTGGACCTATATTTGAATTTAAACCTAGTTTTATATTGCAGTTTAATTATTGGTAGAGATGGTTTAAGATGTAAGAAATGAGCATTTATTTGGTTTTTCATTATAGTTAATGCAATTTTACGACATATAAGTATTTTAGTTTTTAAGCGCACAGATGCACTTTTACATATGAGAGTCATTTCAGTACCACGTATATGTAATTTAATATAGACGTCCTTTAGAACGAACAATATTTCAGAGCGCCTGTATAACTTGAACATACAAATACAGAGGAGGATAATTAAAATAAATTAAAATATTTTAAAGCCAAACATCTATTGAGTGTCATTAGAGATGTTTCTGTCCAGGGAAAACAGTTGAGAGTTATATAAAGCACCAACTTAAATAAGTCACTATGCAAATTGTTGAAATGACCGAAAATGAGAAGTTCTGTTGACACTACTTCCATTTTTGGTCAACATCCGGTACTTTCAACAGTATACCATCATTGATTCATTAGTATGAGTATTTTTTGGATGAACAAGTATGGCACACTTAAGTAAGGGTTATGAAATAAGAACGCTCATTCCAATTTAGCTCTTTATTTAGGTTTTTATTTTCAGTATTTACACACCAGATTTTTGTAATCTGAATTACAATAGACTTTTAGTATAAGGTACTGAGACCACACCATTTTTAAATTGATGAATTAGTTATGAGTTAATAGAATTAAGTTTCTAATTTGAAGTGTGTTGTTATTGGTTGTTGCTTACTATTTGAATCCAGATGTATTTGTTGTTTAATGTGATCTGAAGAAGCGTGCATTCAGCACGCGAAAGCGCTTATCCTTCTTGTTTTTATGCTGATTTCTGAATAAAAGAAGATTGTTTTTCTTACTTCTCGTGGTGTGTCCTATGGTATCTTACTTGGATATAAAACATTTTATAACAGCAACATTTTTTTCCCAAATGGTGAACTTGTTTTACTTTTTTTTAACCTTAATCATACATCGAGACCATCAACTCAGTGGATTATAGAATAGAATGTAGTATTGTGATTACACTCCGATATTTGGAAAAAGACAAACCAGTTAAGTGCCACAGTGGTGAGCGATCCCATATTAATAAATGTTAAGCACCCTCTACTAATGTTGTTAAAACAGGTACTTTTGTCACATTTGGTACTTGTGTTACAGAAATTGTAGCCTACAGATTCTGTCTGCTCCAGTGATAATATGATAGAATATGCTTTTGTTACATTTTTGTACTTGTGTTACAGACATTGTCCCCTACAGATTCTGTCTGCTCCAGTGACGATATGATAGAATATGCTTTTGTTACATGTGGTATTTGTGTTACAGATGTTGTCCCATATGGAGTCTGTCTGCTACAGTGATAACATGACAGAATATGCTTTTGTTACATTTGTGTACTTGTGTTACTGGCACTGTTGCCTACAGAATCTGTCTGCTACAGTGATAATATGACAGAATATACTTTTGTTACATTTTTGTACTTGTGTTAGAAACACTGCTGCCTATGGATTATGTATGGTGTAGTGATAATATATTTTCTTACATTTGGTACTTGTGTTAGAGACACTGCAGCCTATGGATTATGTATGGTGTAATGATAATATGTTAGAAGATACTTTGGTTACATTTGGTACTTGTGTTAGAGACACTGTAGTCTTCAGATTATGTATGGTGTAGCAATAATATATTATGTCAGCATATTCTTTAATGTACAGCAAAAAAGAAGCAAGGGGAGAAGAAAGGTGCACCAAATCCACTTGATTAGTTCCAACACAATGAACGCTTTATTCAACACTGCGTTTTCTTCCCGAAAGACTTATATATTATATATGCATCATATATATATATATATATATGTATTGTATTAGAAAATGTGACATCAATAATGCCTTGTCTCGTCATTTGATTAACAATCCACAATGTACTGGTTTCAAATTTGCCATCCTGGAAGTGATATTTCCAAATCCAAGAGGGGGAAATATAAAGGCAGTAGTGGGTGAAAAGGAGATTAGGTGGCAAATCAGACTTGATGCATCTACACCTCCTGGACTGAATGAAATGATTCCCACTAAACCCCTTATAAGAATGTAATAATTTATTAATATAACAAAATAATTTTTAAATTCTTGGATAATATATATTATATCACTATCTACAATCAGTACAAGAAATATTCATAGTTATTTATTTTACATAATATAAATTTACTACAATATTTGACAAATATATATATATATATTGGTAATGTTTAGGCACATTTATCCATATTAGTAGTATATTTAGTTTATTTTGTAAATTAGAGGACAGCACGAAATACATAAAAATGTGTTGGTTTTGGACCCTTATATGATCATTTTTATTATAAAGTGTCATTGTTTTTATGCAGAGATGTAGTCAAATTATTTTAATGTGCACAAATGCATTCACTGAATATTCACTTGGTGATATTTTAAATGTAATTGCAATATAGGAAAGCAATGGTTAGGATATAATATGTAAGGTATTGTGTTTCTTTAAGATGTTTTGCATTTAATTGAATAATAGCTGATATGGGCGGTTTTTATCAAGATCACAAGTATAAATGGGAATGTTTTTTTATGTAATGTGTTCTGAGGAAGTCATTTTATTTTGATGAAAGCGCTAAACCTGTTTTAACTTTGTTCAAATAAAGAGAACTGTCGTGGTGCTAGAATCCAGTTTCCTGGTATCTTTTGCTGCTATGTTGTGGTGGTTTGTGACATATCTTTCTAAGTTTATAAGAGCAATATTTAAAAATTGTCCTTATTTTTGGGCCTTTGTCCCACTTCTTTGTATGGCTTTGTCCAGATTTCTTGCTCTGAGGTTGAGGTATGACAAATGTGTCAGGGCCATCACAGTCAGCCAGAGACATTTCAAATTGTGACATACTTGTTGCACCCCACTCCCCCATGTAGTGACTCTGGATGTGTCGAAGCAAGGCAAGGAGTAGTTATGCAGTGTAAATGTGTAGAGTATCCCCTCCCATCCAAGGTAGACACAAGTACTAGAGTGGCTTTTCATCTGTCCTTGATTTTTTGCAGAATGGTCTGGTTTCTGTCATATTTTTTGTACTGTTGATTTATGCTTATTGCTCAAAGTGCCTGTTGCTCTGTGTTTAAGTAACAATACTTTAATGACCATCAGTTAAGCTTGGTTGAGAGCGTAAGATGCAAGTAAGCTTTAATAAGCATACTGTTAAAGAATTGCCAACATTGAAAGCCTTTCTGTTGTTGCCATGTAGAGAATACTTAACTAGATAATGTATAAGCCTTGGGTATTGAAATGCATATGACAGTATTTGTAATAAAGGACAGGATTACATTATTTTAAGAAGCTCATTACACTTGGAGACTTCCAGTCATCTCTGCAGGCTTTACCCGTAAACTAAACAGAATGCCAATCGTGTGGTCCATAACCTGTACAGTAATCCTTTTAAGCAGTGTATCTTGAGCTTATTTCTTGTTTGCTTTTCATTTTTTACTTTGGTCATGTTTTCCCCATGAAGCAAGTAGATAGTTGTTAGGCAGCAGGTCTTTTTTGGATAAGAAACATTTTTACAAGTGGAGGCATCAGAGATTTCTACTTTCAGCATGTTACTTGGTACTTTAATAAAGCTGAATATAAATTATAATTAGAACTGCAGTGCAAGAAGTGGCTTGAGTTGAGTGCTGCTTGTTTTTCTTATACTTGATTTTGACTGGCATTCCATTAATATATTTAAAAAGTAATTTATTTTTTCATGCCTCACAACCTTTTTGTTTCCATCTAGATATTAAGTAAGCTGTCATGCAGCCTGTGCATTGAAATATTTTTATTCTTCTATACTTCATTTTGTCTTGATTGTACTCTCATAATGGCGGTTTGGCACCCAGGGCAGTGTATTTAGTTAGTTTTTGTGGTTTTGAGCATAGCTCCTCCCCTTTCTAGTTGGCCACACCCCTTCCCATTGACCCCACCCATTCAGCTGTCTCCTGCAGCCCCCCTTTGATTTGAAGTCACCAGCCGCCACTGGCTAGTCCTCTTCAATAGATTATTAAGTCCATTGATGTTTAATGAGTGACAATTATACGTCGACATTCATAAGAACATGTAAATGCACTCATTTAAGATGATTTAGCTTAAAATATAATAACCAAGTACTAATCATTTTTGTTATGGACAGAAACAAAAAAAAGCTAAATTTCAAACTTATATACATTCAAACCACTGATCATGGAACAAAAATTCCCTGGTTTGATGATATATTCATATAAATCACATACCAACCAACCCATCCCAATGTCTCCAAGCTAAACAGTTACTACTGCTTCTTAATTTAAAACAATATTATTAATTATAACTATTTAAAGTACACTGAAGTCATGTTAAAAGGAAAACCAGTATAAGGTATTAATTTGAGAAATATTAATATTTAAGGTAATAAAAATATAAACTTGGAAATGTTAATACAGAATATTATGTATTTCTGAATATGAATATATATATATATATATATATATATATATATATATATATATATATATATATACATGTATATATATATAAAATATCCCAGAAATAATGCATTTCAAATGTCTCTACTTGATCAAGACATTTTATATAGTCACTTTTTCTAATTAATTCTACTATAGAAAATACTATAAATGGCCATGTATTTAAGCATTTATATGGAAGGAATAAATAAAACTCACAACAGTTTTAACACATTAACCTATAGACATCATAACACCAATACATGTCAAGATCACATATCAATATGGAAGTAGAATTAAAAGGTACTGCAATTTAAAAGTGCATATTCATATATATAGTATGTGCTTATATATGCATTATATATGTACATGGATGTGCATACATATAACTATGTTTATGTGTCTGTAAATTATGAGTAGATGCTTGATATGTATATTAAAATTTAAGAGTGAATATGTTCTATGTATCTATGCATGAGAGTAAATATACAAATGAGTGAGTGTTTTTAAGCGAATGCTTATTTGTATTATGAATGTATGTATGTTACTATCAATACCTCTAGCACTTGGAATATACATTTAACATCTCTGTACAGGAAGCATTCTTTTATGATTATATTTTAAGTATCATGTACTTACAAATATGCTTATAGTATTTTCATGGCCATACTCGGAAATGTGTGGATCATGTTTTTGTATTCGTTATACCAAGTGGAGATAAAAAGTGCTTGAAATTTATTTATTTTATTTTATATTTGATTACTGGGTTGGTCTGGCTGGGCAATCAGGTGTTCATTTTCAACAGACATTTAAAATGATTTAAAAGTCAGTTTAGTATAAAATAAAATTACATATTTCACTAACAAATGCAGAACATTTCCAAGGGTTAAATCTTTTCATTACTATTATTTCCAGTATTTCGCGAAGTAACTGAATAATTACGGTAAAGGATATTGAGTAGTTTGAGGTGTTTTAAGCATCTTCTCCTCTAAACTGTTTCATATAGCACAGAAGACAACTTATATTAAAGTATAAGTACAGTAATGTATAGAAATTATGTTATGTGCAAATTAATATCTATAGAGAAGTCAAATAAATATATTTCTCTCTGTAAAAGTTTATAATCACTAGTAACAGTTTGCAGTCAAATGTCTGTAAACATCATTTTATCATCATTTTGTATAAAAAAAAAACTATTTTATAGCAACCAGTGTGCAGAGGTGTGAACCATCTGTTATACCATATAAGATATGCTAGCTAACTGCACTCAAATTTTCATTTGCATTTTAGTAATGGAGTGATCCCTGTATTTAACCTTTAATTTTGTTGCATTGCATAGCCCTTTTTTGCATCACAGCAGGTGTTAGAGTTCACGACTGCATTACAAGGAAAGCATTGGGACAACTGTAGTCAGAAGTAATAATATAAGTTTTTTGTTGACAGTTGGTTATACCTTGTGTAAGTAAATACACCTGTAGACACCTTACTTATGAATAGACAAGAGTGGCCTGTGTAAATATGTATTTCAATTTGACTGTGTTTTTGCATGTGGATGTCCTTATGTATATAGAATTGCAATGTAGCATCATTTACGTAAGCATGGATGCTTAATCTGTATCTTACCAACTTTCAGATGATTAATAGCTCTCTGTAACAATATTTTAATACATTGCCAGATGTTATGTATGGCATATGCCATTCTCTGTTTACTATGCTATCATCTTCATTCATGCTGTGCATTTGTAAGTATTCTGTATTCCACCAACAATCTTGATGCTTAACTACTTCTTTATATTATATCTTTAGTCTTCCATTATCAGTGGATCACCCATGGTCTATGTGTTATATTTTTTATGAGATTAAATCATTATGTGTGCCACTGTCTGTTGCAACAAGCAGATCAGTTATTTTACTTATTAGATCTTATTTAATAAAACTATCAATTCTTGTGAAGAATTTGTATTCCAAGAAAGCCCAAGTAGACAATACCAGATAGCCCTTGAACAATGCAAAAGTTAAAACATGTCAGAAATATAAGACATAGCTAGCAAAGAAGTTAATGGTTTGTACTTGAATAAAAGAAATGTGGCTATGAAACAATATATTAGGTCAGTGACAATAATGGATTAGTTAAAGAAAGTAACCTTTTAAAATATCATGACTCACAATGCAAAGTCCTGAAATGTTTAGACTGAATAATCAAAAATCCAGTCTGACAGTGTGTAAATATTTATGTGTATAAAATAACAGGGAGCATGTTACAGAGCCAGATACAGTGTAGAGGAAATTCCATTACTGTGAAAGTACTTATTTGTTTATCAGAAGTATTCACCATAAGAGTAACTGTCTAATTTGTTATTATTAAAGTTATATTACTTTTTTTCATCTTCTTTTATGACACATTAAAACCAGTAATATTGTTTTAAACCAGCATTTTCATCACTATAAATGACACATTCCTCTGTACTGTGATAATCTGCTACATGATTATATTATATTTAAGCAATAACTGACAATGTTGGTGTGGTAAATTAAGATTTACCCACGGTCGGTGTGGTTTAATCACAAGGGCGAAGCCTGAGTTACTAAATAAAGCCAGTCGTGGGTAAATCTTAATATACCACACCACAGAGAAGGTTATTGCCATTATACAATGATATTATTTAAGAAAAAATACTTAATTTTCTTAAATAATGTGTTTGTATAACCATACCGTGCTGTCCTTCAATGGGTGGTACATATCCTGTTGCCTTTTTTGATGTACTGTGCATGCATATGGGACTTGCATTCCCACACATACCCAGTTCATCAGTGCTTTGGAAAGGAAGCAACAGAGAAAAGAAGGTCTCCTTTGCTCCATTTTTCTTTTCCTTTTTTTTTTTTTTTTTTTTAAATAAAAAAAAAAAAAAACGTTTCGGACATTTAGGGGTAGGAGAGAGACAGAATGGAGGAAATACAAGGAAAATCAAGTATGTGTCTTTAGTTTTAAATAAAGTACCTGATTTTCTTAGTATTTTCTCCATCCCGTCTCTCTCCTATGTCTGGAGTCAGGATTTCAGATTTTTTTTACTTATTTTTGCAAAAAAAAGTTAAAAGTTACAGTGTATACCAATGGAAAAAAGTCCAGACAACCGGACCTTTTTCCATTGGTATATGCTCACATGTACAATGGGCACATTGAGTGGGCTGACCAATGAGCGTGCTCATTTTTGGAATATTAATGGCCAGTCATTTTATAATAACACTGTACTTATATAAAGGACACAACTTTCATTGAATTATAATTAGGATGACCACAAGATGTCACTAAACAGAGATTAGTACCAGGTGTCTTTAAGTCTGCAGATGTCTTGTTTTTCTTCTCCCACTGCATTCTTCTTTCTATTTCATCTCTGCATTATTCAACTTTTTAAAAGATAATAAGCATAAAAACTACATGGATATGTTTTAAAATTAACTAGATTAATTTGAAATGCTCCATTTTAGTGTTTCTACTGCTCGTTTTAACATTCTAAAAGTTCACTTCCTGTAAATGAGTGTTAAAGTTCAAAATACATTTTCTGCAGCACAGGCAGCTTCAACATGAAATCTAGACTGTTATAAGCTGAAAAACAACTTAAGGTATGTGAAAAAAAAAACATTCAGTATTTACAGATTATCACAACCAGATTCCATACAACTCAGTAACTTATATTGTATTCCCCAGTTCTAGCAGAAGATATCAGTTTATGTATGTGTTTTAAGTATAATGAATTTCAGTATCTATAGTATAAATGTATTTCTCCCTAGTGATTTTATTTCAGGATAATATTATGAAGGATATAGGTGTAACAGACTAAAACCATAAGATGAAAACAAGATGAAAACAAGACTTCATGCACAATTGTGGACACTTGACAGGTATGTTTAGAATGATGGATATAACCAGCAATTGGATTAAGTGTCACTTTTCCATTCCAAACACATGATCCACTTTAATTGTTAATTTCATTACACGTCTCCCTTCATTTTTTATAAATGAGGATGCAGTTCTCTGTACAGAAACGTGACACTTCTGTCATGGAGTTAAAAAGCTTGTTGTTTCAAACAGCTCCCATCCATGAATGAATAAAAGTCATTGGAGTCTTACAACAGGCAGGGTTCCATCACTGTCAGACACACTACCCTCAAGAAAAAAAAAAAAAAAAAAAAAAAAATATATATATATATATATATATATATATATATATATATATATATATATTGGGAAGAAAGGTTTCTAAAGGTTTCTAAAGGAAAAGTAAAGAAGAGTGTAATGAATTACATTTCAGAAAATAATGTTAATACATTTGTTGGCATGTGAAGGGCATGTGAATATATCAAGAATGACTTGTATGGAATCTGTTTGCGTCAATATGTATGTACCAAACATTCTAAATCAATTTAACTAACACTAGGCAGGAAAATGGACTGAAAAGAAGCAGGTACTGTAAAAAAAATAAATAAAAAAAAAATAAAAAAACAGTCAATAGTATCTCTAATTCTTAAATAAAAGTCCAAGTAATGAACAAACACCACACATGTTAAACCTATTAAAAGAAAGTGAAGTAATATATATAAATGATTTTCATGCAGCCAAAAACACTCATCAAAACACTCACTGCACATAGATGATGCTTATTACATACAATGTCATTCACCAGATAGAATAACCAAAAAAAAGATTACTTGAAAGTATATATAAATTAAGTGGATTAGTTAAATAAGTTAATATACATTCCCCCACATACACACTACTCTCTATGTTAGAAAACAATGTTTGAGAGGATTAAAATAAAATAATAGAGAATTATAAGTAATAGTAATATTACTCTATGTACACACTATCTCAAATACTGTCAGCATACACCCCCAGCCATATACACACTACTCTCAGTGTTTGAAGAAGTATATTTTTTCTTTGTTTTACCATTTATTTGATGAACTGTAATAGATGACAAAACTGAATACCCTTTAGATAGTTATTTAGGTAAAACAAAAAATGAGAACAGCATTATTTTTCTTTAATTTTTTTACTACTTTTGTCTTTCAAAGACCAGCCATTTCTTGTTGCTTTTCTCTTTAAGCTGACAAGAGACCAATCCTTATTTTCTGATTGATCAAAAAGTTAATTTTTCTGAGAAAGGTCCACTGTATCTTCCAGTGAATTAACCGTTTCTGACTTTCTGGTAAAAAAGATCCTAATTCTGTCTGGAAAAATTAATTGAGCTTAAATATTTAGTGTATTTAAGTATTTTATGAATGGAATACATGTTTTTCTTCTGGTTATAACAGATGCAGTATAGTCACTGTCAAACATGATAGTATTGTTATTTATTTTTATTGGAGAATTAGCCCAAGCAGTCTTCAGTACCAGCTCATTGTCTTGGCTGGAGAGACATTTTACAATTATAGATCTAGGGTTGGAGGATTTTTCTTCAAAGAAGAAGTTGAAAGAAATCTATGGGCTCTCTCATTACCAAAAGAGAGAGCTCCTGGTAGAATTAGAACTTTAGGCATCTGGTCAGTTAAAAACTGCAATATATTGTTTTCTTTTTCCTTTTCTGGTTTTCCATATATCCTAATATTATTTATTCTAGATCTACTTTCCAGGTCCTCTATTTTTTCTATAAGCAAGGTATTTTGTTTTAACAGGAATTCTGTGTGATTCTCACTCTTTGCCATTCTGTAACAAGATCATTTAATGTGTCTTCTATTGCTCAGATCTGAACAAAGTGTTGTTTTATTATCTTTTTTGATATTTCTGTTTGTTTATAGGAATCTTCTTTTATATTACCCATTTTCATCTCAAGGTTATCAAATTTAACAGAAAGCTACTGGTTACTGATCATTATAGAGTGTATTTCCTTTCTTACCAAGTTCTCTTGATCTCACCGAGTTGTCTTGAGAGTTCACTTTTGAGTGGCTCATTCTGTCACACCAGCCAGTAAAACTTCTGACAGGAAACAAAAATCAAAGAAAACACATAAAAACTTGATTTTCTTTCAAATAGTTGTTCAATTTTGTTTAAAAGACTAAAACTATATAATAAAATAAGTTTTAGTTAAGATTGTCTGATAAACTCCTGTCAGAAAAAAAAAAAAAATAAAGCAGAGCTAAGACTTTGTACTGTTAGCAGTTTGCCATCTTGACCCATAATTCTGGAAGATGTTGTTTGTCATAGTCTGTGGTTTCCCTGATAGCCAGCTTGCTGGACCCAAGAAAGCACATAGAATTCACAAGGTTCCTCAGTCTTTCAAATTTCTATGCACACATCCCAGACCTGACCCAGCAGCTATAGTGTTAGTTACTCCAGCTGCTGTCAAGCATTTTGTTAACTGCAATCCTTCTCTTCTTCTTTCTGAGGAAGGTTGGTAAAACAAGTGGTAAGCCTGGGGGGAAGTTTATGCTTCTCTTCTGTAACTTTAATTTTTAGAATTTTTAATTCCCAGTCTCATGAATTAAAATTTATTCTGACTAATTGTAAAATGTGGAATGTTTTGTCTGTAGTTTCTTCCTGTGCAGAAAAATCTGCATTGTGTGGTTTAGTTTTTTCTGTTTGTCAGGTTGCTACTCATTCTTTAAAATGTGATTATGACTTTATAGATACTACATCCATGGCTGTTGCCAGTGTTAATCTGTTGTAGAGGTTTGTCTGTCTGCATTCTCAAAACCTCCCAGAAGATGTAAAAATGAGACTTTAAAGTCACCGCTAGATAGAAATTTAGTTTTTAGTCCTTCTGCTCCAGGTGTTATCAAAAATGTGATGAAAGAGGTAAGATGATACAGGCAATCTCTCAGAATTTTCATTCCTCCTTATTTAAAAATTCCAAGGGTTTTTCAGCTCTCTGTCTCTCATCCAGTTTGGCAAAAAAATAAAACAAACAGGCTCAGCAAAATGCTTGTAAGCAGATGTTTTAAAACAATGGCAGAGAGGTTCCAAAAAGAAAGCAGGACCCCCCCCCAAAAAAAAGGGCAATGAAATAAGTTAGTCTGACTATATAAGGGACTTTTTCTCCTACTTGCCCCACCCTGACAGTCCATTATCCATTCCTTAAAATCTGACATTTCTCTCTTTGGCAACAGATTGTTTCAGAAAAATGAGCTCTGCTACTGATTCAGCAGTGATACAGATGACAGTGAGAAGAAATCCTTCCTATCCATGGAATTGTTCCACATCCACAAGACCAAACTCCTTTATTTCCTCCTGCCTTACAGCACATGCTTTCTCAGGAGGATAATAGAAACAGTTCCTCCTTTCCAGTGGAGAAGAGGTTTTTATTCAGTAATGTTTATGGTGTCAAAGAATGAAAGTGCTGGAAGACCAGTCCTTAACCTTTCCTTCCTTAACCAATTTGTGATAGTACCCAACTTCAAAATGTTTTCAGTACACGTTCTCTTACCCCTTATTCCTCATTTGAGTTATTTTTTTTAACCTTAGATTCAAACATGCTTATCATCACATTCCTATACATGCAGAATTCTGATGTTTCTTAAGGTTTTGTGTGTCTTGATAGCATCATCAGTTTCCTGCCTTACACGTTGAGCTCTTCATTGCTCCAAGAAGGTTCACAAAGTCACAAGCTCCAGTTACAGCACATTGCAGGCAGACATTTTTCCATCTTTAGAAAATGTACTTATCTTTGCAGAGTATTTTTCAAAGCGTCAAAATTCTCTCATTTGGGTGAGATATCTTTTCTGCAGATTGGGATTCCAGAGAACATTCAAAAGTCTTTTCTGACTCCATCACATAGGATTCTGATCCTGGGGTGTCTGCTAGACACCGTAGTACAAAGTAATTTTCTTCCACAGGAAAAAAATGAGATTTATGTTTAGATCTTTCCAGTGTTTTTTTTTTTCAATCAGACTTTTGTTACTGCATTGGAATATCTCAGGATTTTGGGTTTCATGGCATTTATGATTCTGATGATACTTCTGGCAAGATTCCACATGAGAAAGATATAATGATATCTGAAGTCTCTTTGGTCCCACTACCAACACCCATTATCTTTTCAGATTCCAATTTTTTGGATTTGTCAGAAAAAAAATCACTTTGTTGAGACATCAAATATCCCTGAATCCAGATCTCTCCTCCCCTCCTGCTCCAAAGCAGTCAGTCAACACATACACCTCAGACTTTGCTTGGAGAACATTATTAAGGGGGAAAAAAGTGCAAGGTATCTCAGAAAACAAATACAGAAACAAGGACATAAATGTAAAAGAGATGTTTGCCCTTACAAAAACACTCAGCTCTCTGAATCACATTTGGTTCCTTTCAAATTAAGAACAATACCACAGTGATGTGGTCATAGTTTTCAACTGTCCAGATTTTCACAGACTGTCCAGATTTTTGCCTCATATTTTTGGCCTGCTCCTCATAAAATCTCCAGTTTTTTGGCAAGTCACTGAAAATTGAAGTCACTAGATGATGTCATACATTTGAGTTTCAGACTTCATATATTTCAGAAAATGTATGCTAGCACAACATATCTTATTTTAACAATTTTCTAAGTTTATAAGAGCAATATTTAATATTTTCCATATTTTGGGTCATTTATGCCCATTATTTTAGGCTTTGTCCTGATTTGTTGTGCTAAAAGGTTGAGAGGTATGAATGTGGTACATAAACTATATTCCCCAAACTCAGAAAGGGTATTTCAATCAGGGGAGGGGAAGGAGCAGGAACTAATTTGTGCTAGAGATCACATAGTGTATTGTTTTGATGGGTACAAAATTAATAATTATACTGATAGGGTAATCACCAATGGATTTTTCACTTTATTTTTGAAAGGCTTTAAGTACGTAACCATGAGGCATTTAGATATTGCCAACAGTTTAATGGAGATCAAATTATATACTAGAAAGTTGAATTTTAGTTTTTTGTTTTCTGAAAAGAACAATGAGGAGGGGGAGGTTCATCATTATATTCAAGAAACACCAAAGAGAAAAAGTGTATATTACCCCCCCCCCTTCATCCACTAGTCAGTATATATAAAAAGGTGGTGTTGGAGGACATTTACAATCTTTGGGAAGGTGTGGGAAGATTCCACAGTAACTTAACCAAAGAGGAAAATTCTCTATTACACCAGCTCATAGGTTCACAGGTAAGTACTTGGCTATCTGTCCAAGGGCATTTATAAGCCTAGCCAGGGTGTGTTGGCTTTTGCCACCCCGTTAGATTAGTTCCCTGTGCCTCTGACCAGCAGAGCCATTAGTTCCCTGCGCCTCTGTCCAGTAGAGCCACTGCAGTGATCCCCGGGGTAAATTTTCTATTTCCCATTCACCCGTCAAGGTTTCTCTTGAAGAGTGCTAGTGAGGGGCTCTGCCTGATGTATACTGAAATTTTGTTCCAAAGCATGGGGAGTCTCTGGTTCAGGAATCTATCCATCCAGCACATCCTATTTATCGTTGTGGTAAGGTTTATATCCCTAGAGCATGTGGCTCTCAAGGATTTGTTTTTTTTTAGGTGGAGCATATCCATCAATTCTGGGTTGGACATGGCCTTGTATGTCAAGCAGACATCACCTCTGAGTAAGCAGTATGCAACCAAGTACAGCTGGAGTTTCTTTAGTTGGGCTGCATAGGTCATCTGTTTGAGGACAGTAATCCTCTTGGTGAGGTACTTTTGTGGTCTTTCCAGCTGTTGCAGGTGTCTTATAAGGTACATCCCAAATGGGGCATTGTATTCTATAATGGGTCTAATAAGTGATGAGTAGAGAGGCACAATAACCTCCTTTGTTCTGGATGAGAATCCTTTTGAGATTAGGTGGGCCACGTAGAAGGATTTTCTAACCACCTTGGCAATATGATTATCAAACGAGAGATTGCTATCTACTTGAGTCCCCAGATCCCTTATTACTTTTTCTGTATTTAGGGGATTACCACCTATGTGGTAGTTCATGGGTACTTTGTTTTTTCCAAAGGGGATGACTATGCACTTTTTGGCATTCAGCTTGAGGCCATGATTTTCACACCAGGTATCCGTCTCAGTGAGACCCTTCTGGAGAGTGTCTGTATTAGCCAGACAATCAATTATGGCCCCTAGTTTGCAGTTGCTTGCAAACTTGGTCAGCCAAAGTCCTTCTGTGCTTGCCTGTACCTCTGAGAAGTATATACCAAACAGGAGAGATCCTAGGACTGAGCCCTGGGGGATGTCACTTGTAACTGGTTTAGAGTCGGACTTAGAGTCTGCAACTCTCACCATGTGGGTTCTGTCCATGAGCCAGTTTGCAAACCATCTCATGATGTAGGGGTTAATGTTCAGGTTGGTGAGTTTGTCTATAATACCAGAATGGGGAATGGTGTCGAAAGCCTTTGCAAGGTCTAGGTAGGGTGTGTGGACCTCCTTACCATCTAATGCCTTGGTAACTGTCTTAAAGAAGTCCACCAGGTTTTGGAGGCATGATCTGCCCTTAACAAAGTCAAACTGGGTGGGGTCCAAAGTTTGGAGGTTCCCAATGTCTCTGTTAATGAGTTACATGATGATGCACTCCATAGCCTTGCAGACCAGGCTAGTCAGGCTTATAGGGCAATAGTTCCCGGGATCCGTTGCAGTGCCACCTTTGTGGCATGGGATAACTGTTGCTCTGTGCCACTCTGTGGGTACATATCCTGTAGAGAGGCTGAGTTTGAACAGTGTGTTTAGGTGAGGGGTTAGTTCCATTTGGAGCTCTTGTAAGACACAGTCTGGGACACCGTCCAGTCCTATTGAGGCTGTGTTTTTGTCTTTGGATAGGGCTGTTTTAACCTGTGTGTCGGTGATTGTCGGGGCCTTACATTCTTCTGGTATGGTTATGGGCCCTTTGGGGGGTGAGAGAGGTGTGAACCTTGTCTGCCAAAATGTTGGCAATATCAGTCTGTTCAGTGTATTTTGTGCCATTCTGCACCAACTCAGAGCAGTTCTGAGAGTTTCCGCTTAGGTTCTTGACATAACTAAAGAATGCTTTGTGGTTATCTTTGGAGTCCTTGGCAATTTTTCTTTTGAAGCTAGTCTTGGATGATTTAATGAGGGATTGTAGTTTCTTGCTGATACTGATCAGGGATGTCTTTCCTTCTAGGGATTTTGCTCTTATCTGTACTACTTTCCTCCTTCTATTGTAGAGCCTGTTTATGGCAGGGTTCCACCAGACTGGTTTCCTTTTCTTGGAGGAGAAAGTCTTGGTTTTACTTGGGATAGCACGATCCTGCATTCCTGCAGATGATCATAGAGTTCCTTTGTGTGGGTTTCACCAGCTTGGACAGCATTGTCCATTGGCGTGGGGGCTGTGAACCTTTCCACCTCAGTCTTAAGCAATGTGAAGTTTGCTTTTGAAAAGTTTTTTTATGATGGTTTCCTTGATAGAGGTTGGGGGCAGAATGTGAATATCCAGAGTGATTAGTCTATGGTCTAATCTAACCAGCAAGGGGTTGACATAAGGTGTGGAACACTGGTCACCCATGTTGGTGATGACCAGGTCCAATATGTTGTTCCCTCTGGTGGGGGTGTTGACCAGTTGATCCAGGGCATTTGAGTTTATAAATTCTAGGAAGTGTTGGGCAAGGGAGTTAGTACTTGAGTAGTTCTCCCAGTTAATGTTTGGGTAGTTGAAATCACCCAGTATTAGGGTGTATGTTAGGACCTTCATATTTCCCAGTGTCTCCAGAAATGTGGAATGGGGGTCCTGGATCATGGTTGGTGATCTGTAGCAAGTTACAATTTGGATTGTAGTTTTGCCCATTGTTAGTTGCACTTGGATGATCTCTGTTGCATCATGCTGCGCCACTAACCTGGAGGTGTGAGTATCCTTGATGAATATGGATACACCCCCACCTTTTGTGTTTCAGTCCAGGTTCTGTGGCCGAAAGGTATGGTATGAGTTATAGCCTGGTAGTGCTGGGGTGCTCTCTGGAGCCTTAAACCTGGTTTCTGTTACTGCACAGATATCGATGTTCTCCATACTGAGGAGTGCCTCGAGTTCTTGCATTTTGAGATTTAGACTTCTGGCGTGAATAGCATTATCTTCGGTTTTTGGTTACTTGTGCTATTTATGGTGGTGGGTTTGTCTTTTGAGCATTCCTAAAAGAGGCACTACAGGGGCGGCAAAAGCCATTGCCAGTATTCGGAAGCCTAAGGGTGACATGTGCAAGCCATCTCTTGCAAAGCAACGTGGCTTGTCGAGCATGTCATCCCAGGCAGACAGATACTGGATCCCCTTTGAATGATACCATAAACTTAGCCAATTGTTGAAGTTGATAATTTTTTCTTTGTATTGTGGCATCATGTTTGGTGAGGGTAGGATGCTACTCAGGGTCAGGGTCATACCTGCCTGGGCTACATGATCAGAGAGCTCTGCCATGTCTCTTTTCATGTAGTCCAGGGAGATACATCTCAGGTCATTCACACCAACATGTACAATGACAGAGTCATATTTGTATTTGTTCTGGAGTGACCTGAGTGCTTGTGTTATGTGGCAGATCCTGTCACCCGACAGGCAGCTAACTGTAACCTTCTCCTTGTCCAGCCTAGTTAGTGTGACATCATTGTGCCTGACTATAGAGTCACCTATCATTATTGTGTTGGGTATGTTAATTTGCCTTAAGGGTTGTGATTGCGTGGCACACTGATTATGTGAAGTATGTGTTTCATGGTTGGTGATGGGTTGTGAAGTTTGCTTGGATGCCTGTTTTGGAGGTCTCTGTTGCTTTTGCAGATTTTTATTTAGAATCTCCGAGTATGTTTTTGTTTATTTATGTGTGTTATTTGCCTGTGTTAGTTTGTTAGGTCTATGTGTTGCAAGTATTACCCTTCTCCTCTTGACAGTCAGTTACAATCTGGGGTTAAGAGAGCTTTGCCTCCAGTCTGGCTGTATAATTGCATCTCTTGCATATATTAGTGTTTGGTGGTAGGAGAGGGTTGTCTGTGTATATGAGGCAGTTGTAACATTGCCTCAAAATGCCCAGATTCACCAGTTGGACAGGATAGTACACTGGAAACTGCCCTTTGGACAAGCCTGAATTGGTAAAATGAGCTGTTGTTCTGATTGACTGGTGTGGACGAATAGAGAGCCTTGTCCTTCTCGACAGTATAAGGGGGGGCTAGTGCTAGGGGTATTTTGTGCTTGTTATAAGTTTTAAGCAAGTGCTGGGCTGTAAAATGAATGGTTTGAGTGCTAAAGTTGAATGTTTGTCTAGTTCCAAGGGAAAAACTGAAGAGTAGACTTTGTGGAGTCGGGAATAGTTGAACCCTAGCTAACCGGCGCTGCCCGGCACACAAAACCGGGCAAATGCGGTTTTTATATCAAAAAGATAGAAATTAGCCCAAAATGGGCAATAAAACTACAGTTTCTGGGCAGAAACCACTCCTCCAAGGGCAAGTAGGCTGTTCAGAGCTCCGCACTCTCACTGGTGAACAAAGAAATTTCCTTTTTGCCCAAGTAAGGTATGGCCAAACACAGAAGCTTAAACACAGTCCCGGTATCAGTAGGTATCTGAAACTGGACTTTTCTAGCTTAGTAAGGCTGGAAAATAGCAAGTTGTTTTTTTTTTTTTTCAAGAAAACAGTAGAAACAAATGCAAAAACACTTTTATAGTGCAGTAATGGCTGTCGCACTTGAGTGGGAAGCCAGTGTGTGTGTGTCTTTCGGCTTTTCCCAGTTAGGGGTCGCCACAGCGGAACTCTGGTCTGCTAATGATTGGCAGTTGATTTTTTTACATGCCGAGTTGCCAGCCCTGATGCACAACCTTCAACAAAGGTATGCCCATTCACACATGTCTCCACACAGAAGACGATCTAGCTGAGAATCGAACGAGACAACGTCTTGCTGTGAGGCGACAACGCTACTGCAGAAAGCCAGTAACAGTTAAAAATACAATTTACAAGAAAAAACTAATTTTAAAGTACAGGCATAAATAAATGCAATTTCAGTGTAAAATGAGCATTCTGAAAAGCAATGAATGCCAGAAAACGAGCGTTTAGGCAGAAATAGCAACAAGCAACAAGAAAAACCAAACAAATGGTACTTAAACACTCCCAAGTCTCTTCTTTTGTCTCTCTGGCATTGTAGGTCTCTGCCGGACACGTGGGCAGGATCTGCTGAGCTTATACAAACACAAAAACTGCGCAAATGTGGTTTTTATATCAGAAAGATTAAAGAGATAGTAATTAGCCAAAAATGGCCAATAAAACTACAGTTTCTGGGCAGAAACCACTCTTCCAAGGGCAGGTAGGCTGTTCAGAGCTCCCCACACTCACTGGTGAACAAAGAAACTTCATTTTTGCCCAAGGAAGGTATGGCCGAGCACAGAAGCTTAAACACAGTCCAGGTATCAGCAGGTATCTGAAACTGGACTTTTCTAGCTTAGTAAGGCGAGAAAATAGCAAGATTTTTTTTTTTCAAGAAAACACTAGAAACAAATGCAAAAACACTTTTATTGTGCAGTCATGGCTGTCACACTTGAGTAGGAAGCCAGTAACAGTTAAAAATACAATTTACAACAAAAAATTAATTTTAAAGTGCAGGCACAAATAACTACAATTTCAGTGTAAAATGAGTGTTCTGAGAAGCAATAAACACCAGAAAATGAGCGTTTAGGTGGAAATAGCAATAAGCAACAAGAAAAAACAGAAAAATGGTAATTAAACACTCCAATGTCTCTCCTTTTGTCTCTCTGGTGTTGTAGGTCTCTGCAGGACACCTGGGCAGGATCTGCTGAACTTATACAAACACAAAAACCACACAAATGCATTTTTTATATCAGAAAGATTAAAGAGATAGAAATTAGCCCAAAATGGCCAATAAAACTACAGTTTCTGGGCAGAAACCACTCCTCCAAGGGCTGGTAGACTGTTCAGAGCTCCCGACTCTCACTGGTGAACAGAAAAATTATTTTTTGCCCAAGTAAGGTATGGTCAAACACAAAAGCTTAGACACAGTCCAGGTATCAGCAGATATTTGAAACTGGACTTTTCTAGCTTAGTAAGGCGGGAAAATAGCAAGTTTTTTTGTTCTTTTTGCTTTTTTTTTCCCAAGAAAACAGTAGAAACAAATGCAAAAACTCTTTTATAGTGCAGTAATGGCGGTGGCACTTGAGTGGGAAGCAAGTAACAGTTAAAAATACAATTTACAACAAAAAACTAATTTTAAAGTGCAGGCACAAATAAATGCAATTTCAGTGTAAAATGAGCGTTCTGAAAAGCAATGAATGCCAGAAAACGAGCATTTTGGTGGAAATAGCAATAAGCAACAAGAAAAAACAAAAAATGGTACTTAAACACTCCAAAGTCTCTCCTTTTGTCTCTTTGGCATTGTAGGTCTCTGCAGGACACCTGGGCAGGATCTGCTCAGCTTATACAAACACAAAAACCACACAAATGTGGTTTTTATATCAGAAAGATTAAAGAGAGAGAAATTAGCCCAAAATGACCAATAAAACTACAGTTTCTGGACAGAAACCACTCCTCCAAGGGAAGGTAGACTGTTCAGAGCTCCCCACTCTCACTGGTGAACAAAGAAACTTCCTTTTTGCCCAAGTAAGGTATGACCAAACACAGAAGCTTAAACACAGTCCAGGTATCAGCAGGTATCTGAAACTGGACTTTTCTAACTTAGTAAGGTGGGAAAATAGCAAGATTATTTTTTTTTTTGTTTGTTTGTTTTTCAAGAAAACAGTAGAAACAAATGGCTGTCACACTTGAGTGGGAAGCCAGTAACAGTTAAAAATATAATTTACAACAAAAAATTAATTTTAAAGTGCAGGCACGAATAAATGCAATTTCAGTGTAAAATTAGCGTTCTGAGAAGCAATAAACAGCAGAAAATGAGCGTTTAGGCGGAAATAGCACTAAGCAACAAGAAAAAACTAATAAATGGTATTTAAACACTCCAAAGTCTCTCCTTTTGTCTCTCTGGCATTGTAGGTCTCTGCAGGACACCTGGGCAGGATCTGCTGAGCTTATACAAACACAAAAACTGCAAATTCGTTTTTTATATCAGAAAGATTAAAAAGATAGAAATTTGCCAAAAATGGCCAATAAAACTACAGTTTCTGGGCAAAAACCACTCCTCCAAGGGCAGGTAGGCTGTTCAGAGCTCCCCACTCTCACTGGTGAACAAAGAAACTTTCTTTTTGCCCAAGTAAGGTATGGCCAAACACAGAAGCTTAAACACAGTCCAGGTATCAGCAGGTATCTGAAACTGGACTTTTCTAGTTTAGTAAGGCAGGAAAATAGCAAGATTTTTTTGTTTTTTTTTTGTTTTTTTTCAGGAAAACAGTTGAAACAAATGCAAAAACACATTTATAGTGCAGTAATGGCTGTCGCACTTGAGTGGGACAACACCCTATGTATTATGGCACCTGATAAAGGGGGTGAGATGGTTATTTTCAATTGTGGAGGATTATCCCAATGTCATGCACAATATTTTATTTGATGAGGAAACCTACATTCAAGTTTCTGGGAACTAAATTAATATATCTTACAGTATAATAGATTCCTATTTGGATGACTATGTCTTAAATCAGTTACTAAATATTGATGTTTATGAGTTCCTGATAAACAGCAATCCATTGATTTATGAAATACCAAAAGTGCACAAAAGTATTACAGAACCCCCCCATCAGGCCTATAGTTTTGGCCAATGGCTCAAAAACTCACTCCTTGTCAATCATGGTTGACAAATGGGTGAAACGTGATTGAAAAGGCTTCTCATTTAGCCAAGGATCCTTGGAATTTTTAGGGCATTTAAAATGTGATCTTTGGTCTGAGGATTTAATATTCTCAACGATAGATTTCTAAGATTTCTTTTCTTCTATTCCCAAGGTGGAGAGGCTGTAACTTTTTGAGGAAATCCTTTTTTCATGTTCGGCCTTGAACCACAATCAAATCACTCTCATTTGTGAATTAGTGGATTTAATATTGGAGAATAATTATATATTTTTGAAGGGCATTATTTCCAGTAAATCAGAGGTGTGGCGATGGGGGCGGCATGTGCCCCTGTGTATGCCAACATTGTACTACTGGGGTGGGAGCTTAGACAAGTTTTTATTTGTAAATTTTAGAATACCATTCATTTATATATAAGATTCTTGGATGACATATTCATTTTGTGGAAAGACAAAACAGTTGAAATGGATAATTTCATAACTTACTTGAACAGCACAACCAATTTTTGGAATTTACATACAAATCTAACCCATCCAGGATCCACTATTTGGATACCAATATTTCCCATATTAAGGATGGCTTTAAATTCAACATTTATTGTAAGGAAGCTTTTTGTAATTCGTATCTAAATTTTACTAGTTGTCATCTGGTATCCCAGAAAAGGAGTTTAGTCAAAGGGCAGGCTATTCGTGTAGCCTGAATGACTTCCCACTTTGAAGATGTCAGGGAAGAATTATTTAAATTAAGATGTATGTTCTGTGAGAGAGGTTACCCAAAAAAGATGGTAGAGGACATTATTGATGAGGTATATAGTGAATGGGGAGGGAGTCAAACCACTCCTTGGTCTGGGCCTCCACAATAGTAATAGTAATGAAAACTTTGTTATGTCCAAGAACTATGAGAAAGCATGCATTATACAATATTGTCATGTTTTGAGGGAAATAAAAGATATTATTAAGAGAAATTGGAACATCTTTAAAGTCAATCCAGAAGTAAACAGAATGGTAGGGAATGAGCCATTATTTATTAGCAAAACTGGTAGTAATATTAAGAAACTTTTGGAAAACAAATTTCACACAAAAAGTGTTGGTGGTATTGGTATGAAGCCATGTGGTTGCTGTAATCAATGTGCTTACATTACTAAGGACTTGGAGATTACTCTGGGGAACAAAATGCAAAGCAAAATTGTGTTCAAGAAGGGTAATTGTTCTACAACCAAGATCGTGTATTTGGCCAACTGTGAAAGCTGTGCAGGGTTTTATGTTGGAAAACCTGAGTGGGCTTTGAAAGGTAGGATTTATGAGCACTTGTATGAACTCAGTAATAAAAAGGAAGCTAATGTGCTGTACAAGCATTCCCTTGCATGCAAAGAATTTATTAAATTTACTTTTGGTATTATAGAGGAGATAAATGTGAACCTGAGAGGGGGTGATTGGAAAAATCTGTTGAATAAAAAGGAATTACAGTGGCAGCTGAGATTAGCCACTACTTTTCCACCTAGGTTGAATGATTTTGTTTAAAAGAAAAAGCTGACAGGTTGTAATGGTATTTAATTATTCTCCCCTGTTGACACTGAAACATTCATCATATTAGAACTCATCTAATGCATTATGCAACTATTTAATTTTGTGCAAACACATGTTTTATATATGTTGTTTCAAAAGTTAAGATTTGTATATTTAATTTTTTACTTTGTGCTAACATCTCCCTTTTTCAGTGGAATTAGTATGATTTTTAAATAGAATATCGTGTGATAAGTGTATTTTCAGACATTGGTTGATTTCAAGCCAATTATGGTTATCTGTGGTACATTTAAACAGTTCTGGAACATGAATTTGATGTATTCTGATGAAGTCCCCAGTGTGTTAGGAATGAAAGTGCTCAGTACTGTTTTTTTCATTTATTTTATTGTTATTAAAGTGGATTTTAAACTACTGGACCCTCTGTTGGGTGCATTTTATTATTTTATTTGTGCTTATTGTATAGCCCATATATAGCTTAGGCTAATGCAAGAATGATCAATTTAACATCTACTGTTATGGTAAGTTTACTTACACAACTGCATTTTTTTCACCAAAGGATACAACCAACAGTCTGCCAAAGAGAGCTTTAGTGATATCACAGCCTGTTGCTTATCACAGTGGCTTTGCTGTCAGTGCATGCCATTTACCTGTCCTATATGTGCACCTGATTTTGGAATTTTTTTTGCTTTGATCAAGTCTGCAAAGGAATAAAAAAAAAGTAAAATCCAGTTTCACCCATCATGAGAGCCCAACACCATTCCATTCTTTCTAACTTTCTAGTCCAGGAATGTAAGTGAGACATAACTCCAGCTGATTCCATTCAGGTGTGAACAGATGTCTTCCTGACTGATATTTTTCTGATCATTTCAGATGTCTGTGTAGCTCTTTACAGAATGGGCACTAATGAACCTATATTGAAATACCAAAAAAATATAAGTGACAGGATAGATTTTCTTTATTAGAAATATTTTTATTTTTAGGACTTTGTGGTCCTCAAGAGGTTTTTCATGGCCCTGCTCTATTGTCAGGTGGAACATTACACATCTGTGTCTCACCTATCAAGCCCTTAAGGCAAAACACAAAACCAAACCTATTAGTCATAGGTGACTCTATCGTGACACACACAGATGTCCCTCTCTTCAGTCTGGATAAGGAAAAGGTCATGGTCAGCTGTCTGCAAAGTGTAGGATCCACCACATCACACATGCACTCAAGTCTCTCAACAACAGGTACTGTTATGACTCCATCATAGTCCATGTTGATATGAAGCATGCGAGATGTACCTCTGTGGACTATATTAAGAAAGACATGCCTAAGCTCTCGGACTATGTGTCTCAGGCAGGTATTTCTCTAGCCTTAAGCAGCATTTTACCTTCATCTAGGATGATGCCTCAATACAAACAGAAAATGATTGACTTCAATAATTGCCTTATTTTCTGCTGTCATTCTAAGGGGATTCAGTATCTGTCAGCAATGGATGACACGATCAACAGACCTTGATGCTTTTCCAGAGATGGTCTTCATCTGTCACGTCAGGGATTTTTGCTACTGGCAAAAGTTCTTTTTTTAGGGTTCCTATTACATTATCAAACTTCCAGAAGGTCGAACACCAGATGTTCGAACTTGGAAGATCAAAATGTGATAACATCGAAACATCAGAACAGCAAATTTTTTCCCAGGGAAAAAATTTGGTGTTACGAAAAACACACACACAACACAAGCACACCAAAAACCTTATAAACCTACACTAAACCTTAAATACACAACTATCTATGCACTGACATTAACCGAAACCCTAACCCTAAGGTCCGTCACTATCGCACACTTACCTTAACCACACCCTAACCCTAAAGTCCGTCACTATCGCACACTTACCTTACCTGCACCCTAACCCTAAAGTCTGTCACTATCGCACACTTACCTTACCCGCACCCTAACCCCCAACGTCCGTCACAATCACACACTTACCTTAACCTGTTCTGTAACTTTCACACCACAATGGAGAAAATGTCGAAACCACAGAAACATCCAACTGAATTCTTTCCCTGGGAAAGAATTCGGACTTCTGTGGCTTTGACATTTTCAACTTTCGAACTTCCAAGTTCGAACATCTGGTGTTCGACCTTCTGGAAGTTTGATTAGGTAATAGGAACCCCTTTTTTAGGCTCTTTTTTAGGTAGTGTCTCAAGGACAAAATTCCTGACTTAAAAACTCCATCTAAAAACAGCCTCAAGATTATGCTGCTAAATGCTAGGATACTTAACATGAAACTGGATAGACTGGAAGAAGTCCTCACTTTGGAAGACGCAAACATTTGGGCAGCCAAGGAGACCTGGTTAAAGGCTGTTTACAGCTCCTTCCACATATTCAGACCACAAACTGAAGGTGTGAAAACTAAAGGCAGTGATGTATCAATATTCATTTAAGATAAATACACCTCCAGATTGGTTAAACAGTATAATTCCCTGGAGATACTTCAAGTACATTTAACTGTTGATAGGGCACCTATTCAATTCATTGCCAACTACAGGACCCCCTCCATGAATTAGGACACCCACTTTGCCTATTTGGATCTACTTGAGTCTATCAAGATGCATCCAAACACCGTGGTTTTGGATGACTTTAATTACCCATTCAATGACTGGGTAAATTACTTGTGCTCAAACTCACTCTTCCAAAGGTTCCTCAACTTCATTAACTCCAGTGCTCTGGACCATCTAGTCTGGTTGACACCCCGACTGTAGTGCCCCCCCTGGCAGTCTTCCCTTGTGAGATCTGACCATAAATCAGTCTCATTCAAAGTAACTATCACACCTGACCCCCCCCTCCCCTGACAGCAATTAAACTAAAAAATGTCTCCAAAGCAGATTATAACCTCTTACAGGATAGCATAAATAGCTTCACTGCACCTCTTGTCTCACATGGAACTGGCAATTATGCTGAGTTATACACCAGTAGTGCTTTAAACAAACACCTGTATAACTGCATTGACTTGGCCATACCTGATAGGACCAAAACAAACTCCTCCAGGAAAAGCAAACCTGCCGGGTGAACAACTGTCATTAACAGGCTTTACAACAAGAGGAAGAAATTGTTGTCTAAGAGCAAAAGGGAGCAAGCCCTAAATTGGAAACACTCCCTAATCAGCTTAAAAAAAGTTTTTAAGACTTCTTGTGAAGTTCTCCAAAGCAAACTACAAATCCAAATTAGCTTCCTCAACTAAGGACAGCCATAAGACATTCTTTAGCTACATCTGTAACCTAAAAGAAAAGGCCCAGATTTGTGCTGAAGTGGTAGTTAATGATACCACATATACTGTGCCTGTGGACATAGCTAACCTGTTGGCTGACAGGTTCTGTGAAATTTTCCATCTGCTGTCCCTGACACATGTACCCCATGACATCCCTACCACCTGTCCCCTACCTTGTGTCTCTAAAGAGCAGGTCATAAACACCCTCTCTAAGGCCAAAACCACAACATCTATGGGACCTGATAACATCCCAGGCTCCATCCTACATGGGCTCCAACATGAATTAGTAACACCATTGGGTATTCTTTTCAATCATATTCTAAGCACTGGCTTCATATGAGCTGAATTGAAAATGCCCACTGTTATTCCCTTGCACAAAGGTGGTACTTCCACTGACCCCAGGAACTACAGATCTATTAACCTGGCTAGCCTTATCTGCAAGGCCATGGAGCAAATCATCACGGACCTTATCAACATAGATACAAGTAATTTCCAAACCCTTGACCCTACACAGTTTGGATTTGTCAGAGGAAGATCATGCCTATTAAACCTGGTGGACTTCTTTGAGACAGTCACCAAGGCCCAGATGAGGGGAAATCTGTGCATACAACCTACCTAGACTTAGCCAAGGCTGTTGACACTATGTCTCACTCAGGCATCATTGAAAAACTCACCCAGCTAGGTATGAACCCTTATATCGTTAGATGGGATGCTAACTGGCTCACTGATAGAACATATATAGTCAAAACAGGGGAATCCACCTCCAACAGCAGACCTGTAACCAGTGGTGTTTCACAGGGATCAGTCCTGAGACCTGTACTGTTTGGAATCTGGTACTCTGAAGTACAAGCAAAAACTAAAGGTCTGTGGCTGACAAAGTTAGCTGATGACTGCAAACTTGGAGTGGTTATAGAATTTCCAAATGATGTCAACCTCCTTGTACTCTTCCCTCATCAGGCCAATAACTTAGTACAATGCCCCTTTTGGTAAGTACCTTTCCAAGCACCTACAGCAATTGGAGAGACCACAAAGGTTCCTCACAAGGAAAATTCAAGATCTTCATCTTTCTTATGTGGATCATCTGAAATCACTGTCACTTTAATCTGTTTCATACAAACTACTCAGAGGCAATCTCTGCCTTGCATATAAGGAAATCTCTGACCCTGCTTTATTGGAAATACTACATATCCATAAGTCAAATGGTACATGGGTTACTCGCTCTAAAGACCTTAATCTGGTATGTGACATTAATAGAACCTGCTGGAGGGACAGATTTGCCTCCCAGAGATTACCACTCCTTTGGGACAGACTCCCACTTCATGTCAAAAAGAGCTCCTCATTGGCCTTCTTCAAACACAATCTGGATGATTGGATGGGTGACTGTAAATTGATCACAGGGGTTCCACCTGTGTCCCTCTTGGGCAGATGCAATAGGTGCTGATCATGGAAATAAGGGTAGAACTTGGTTAGGTTTGTAAGAGCCCTAGGGCCATTAGCTCAGTAACTTCCTATGATCCTATGATTTCAGACACTGCAGCAAAATGGATTTCTGTATTTCAGACTAGAAACCTGTTCATGTTGTGACCTAGATAAGCTTATAATACTGCTTGTTTCTGAAATAAAGGATACAGTTGTGTAAAATCTTATCATAATGGTAGATGTCCTTGCCTTCACTGCTGCAGTATTCTTAACATATGGGGATTCTCTATTAAAAACCAAAATGGGCCAAACCAACAGGCACTCCACGAACTTCACAAACAACAAATTGCTCAGTACATAGACCAGTAGTTGCTGAAAACCAGACAGCAAATAAACAGGACAGCAAATAATCCAAAGATGAGTTTAATTAAAGCGCTTTTCGTTTGCTACAATATGCAAACTTCCTCAGAATTAACTCATAATGCCATCACTTCAGTTTTTATACAAAAGACTTAATTAGTTCAATAAAGTTAATCACCACATTAGTCATCATTCAATGTTTAAAAGCACAGAACCTTTAAAATGACATATGCGGAATACCTACTTCCCAATACAAAACTAAGGTACATAAAATGTATTATCAGTGTGTAACATGTTACACTAATCACAACATTTACATAACACAATCATAAAATGAAAATAAGAATAAAAATAAAAAAGAAAATAAGAAATGGTCTTATAAACATAAAATTAGTAAATAAAAATGTTATTGGAAAACATGCTCATATATATAATTCCTAAATAAATTATGTGCAACACTAGTATGTTTGGTAGTAATTATAGTGATCATCCACTTAGATATCCTCAAAATTCTATTGTAAAAAATTCCTATCTCTTGAGGCTTAAAATGCTTAAAAGGCAACCAATAGAACATGCCTCATTTAAACCAGGGGGATGGTAGGATGCCAACCTAATCTGCCAATGGAGTTCAAGAACCAACAATTTTAATGCAGACGGACCCCCTCTAATGTCACTAAGCACTTGGTCAATCCCAATAAATTTGAATTGATGGTTAGGGTACTCTAAAACATGTTTTGCAAGTGCATTTGTAGACTTAAGCTTCCTAATGGCGTACAGGTGCCAATGGAGTTCAAGAACCAACAATTTTAATGCAGACGGACCCCCCTCTAATGTCACTAAGCATTCTCTGCCATGGAAGCCCGACATGCATCCTATCCACCAAAGACTTCTGTTGCTTTAAAGGTATGCTGAATGTCACCCAAATGCTCCTTGTGTATTATAGGGCATAAAGGTGATGTTCAGGCCTACCATAGTCAGAGCTGATTGCCCCTGTAGGAACACCAGTCCAAGGACCAAAGAGGTAATCTGTACATCCAGGAAGGCAAAGGACTAGGGGGAAGGAGGGAGGAAGTGAATACTGCATCAGTGAAGGCAAGGACATCTACTGTGTTGGTAAGATTTTACACAAATGTACTATGTCCTTACATTCACTGCTGCAGTATTCTTAACATATGGGTGAGTGCCAAAACGCAGGAGGAAACTAGGGAGGGGCCAGGAGCAGAAGAGTCTCCTAAAAAGCCATGAAGAACAGCACTAGAAAAAACATCCCTCACTCTAGAGATACCATCCAACTTGTAGTGCTTGCTAAAGGTATGCACAGAAGTCCAGGTAGCTACTTCAAGAATAGAATTAGTGTTTAAGCCCTTGAAAAAATCACCAGAAGAAGCCACAGATCTAGTAGAATAAGCATTGACTGAAGAGTCTGTTGCCGTGAAAAGTGTAACAAAAAGAAATAGTCTTAGAAATCCAAGAAGAAATAGTTTACTTGGATACAGCAAGTCCCAAAGATCTGGGATGAAACGAAACAAATAACTGATCAGAGTTTCTAATAGCCTTAGTCTTATCCAAATAAACCCTGAGTTGCCTATGCATGCCCAAGATATGAACCACTCTCATACTGTTATTTTGTGGAGATGGGAAACAAGTAAGCAGATTAATAAACCGATTAAGTGATAGCTCATTTTAGGCATAAAAGAAGGATTAGTGTGCAAGGAGACTCTGTCTTCAGGAAAGATCAAAAATGGAGGACAAGCCTTAATGGCCGGTAACTCAGACACCCATCTGGCAGAAGTAAGAGTTAACAAAATAACAGTCTTCCAGGATCAATGTTGCAAGGAAGCTGAAGCAGAAGGCTCAAAAGGAGACTGAGTCAACTTCTCTAAACCAAAATTAAGATCCCAGGGAGGAAAGCAGGCTTCCTGGGAGGTCTAATGTGAAGGACGCCTTTAAGAATTTTTTTCACCTCAAATTTAGAAGCTAAAGGAAGAGAAAAAGGCAGACAAACAGAGATAGCTGATAATAGAAGAATAGGCTAAACCAGCATTGAGCAACTCACACAAATAAGAGAGCACCAAAGGAACATCCACAATGCATGGGTCCAGGTTATGACAGATACACCAGAAAGAAAACATTTTTCCATTTGGCTAAGTAGGATTTCCTAGTAGTAGGTTTCCTGGCCTCCTGCAGGACTTGCAGCACATCCACAAGAAAAAAGGTGTGTATAAGGAATCAAAATTCTATCACCCACAGTGTCTTTTGAAGCATGGACAAGTGGGGATGGATGAAAGATCCCCTGTCCTGTGACAGTAGATCAACCCTATGAGGTAACTTGTGATGATTGCTCCAGGCTAAATGCAGAAAAACAGGGAACCAGTGCTGTCATGGACAAAAGAGAATCACCAACAAGATTTTGGGAGCATCCTGTTGAATTTTGAACAGGTGTTTCTGAAACAGTGGAAGGGAAGGGAATGCATAAAGAAACATCCCCTTATTTCCCCACCAGAGGACTTGAGACCTGGGATTCTGCCACAAAACAGAGGAACTTGTCTGTTCAGAGGGGATGCAAAAAGATCCATTTATGGAGTACCCCTCTGGTGAAAAATGTCCAGAAATACATCCCAATGAAACATGCATTCATGGGAATGAGTTAATGACTATCTCAGACTGTCTGCCACAATGTTCTGACTGGAAAGAATATAAATTGCCTGAAGAGTCACCTGACAGCAAGATCCCATACCAGAAATGCCAATGGGCAAAGGAGATAAGATCTTGGTCCTCACTGCTTATTGATATACCACATCATTTTGGTATTGTCTGTGAACACCTTGAGAGTCCCTGGAAAGAAAAGAGGATGAAAGGCCTGAAAAGCAGCAGAAGAGCTCTCATCTCTTTGACAGTGATGTGCACCTTCTGCTGATGAGGTAACCACATCCCCCTGAGCTTTTAGGGAGCCAAATTTCACCCCCAATCCCATGTCTGAAGCATCTGTGAACAATTCATGAGAGGGAAGAGGGGGATGAAAATGGATCCCTGGATTCAGAGACAACTACTGAATCCATTAGTGAAGTTTCTGTCACAGACCAGGAAGAAGAGGAACTACAAAGACTAGAATATGTGGATGTTGAGGCCACACTGACTTCAGAAACTACTGAAACTTTCTCATGTGAAGTTTGGTCAGAGGGAGCATCAGAATGGTAGATGCCATGAAATCCAGAGCTCTCAGAAACTCCCTGGCAATAATGGAAGCCAGAGGAAGATGAGTGTGAAAGAAAGAAATGAGAGTTAATGGCTTTGTAGGGGGCAGGAAAGCCAGCATTGGCACTGTCTGAATCCTACAATCCAGAAAAACATGATCCTGAGAAGGAGTCAGAGAAGACTTTTTGGAATTTATAGTGAACCCCAGACTCTGAAAAAGGAAATGGCAAAAGCAAAAGGGTCTTTGGAGAAGGCACTTGAATCAACAGGTCTTCCAAGTAAATAAATATTTAAATCCCTTGAAGCCTCAAAAAGCAATCACAGGGGCAAGGCATTTGCTGAACACGCTTGGGGTAGTAATAAAGGCCAAAGGGCAAAGCAGAGAACTGAAAATACCAGGAAGCAACAGAGAAATACAAAAACTTCCTCAAAAGAGGATGGATCAGAATATGGAGATAAGCATCCTTGATTTCCAGAGACACCATATAGGCCTGAGGGAGCAAGAGAGGAAACAAAATCTGAAGGGACAACATCCAAAAGGAAGGAACTTTTCTTAGAAAATTTTGTTTAGATGAGAGAGGTCTAGAATAGGTCTCCAAGCACCATCTTTCTTGGGAACTAGAAGCAGTCTGGAGTAGAATCATGTCCCCCTTTGGGGCATAGGCACCTCTTGAAGAGTCAAGAGATTTGAAGAACCTCTGGTAAAAAGGGTGGCTGTTCCTGAGGAGACTGAGAAACACCCATAAATGGAGGATGGTATTTCCACACCATGAAGTACCCTTGATGAATGATTGACAGAACCCAAGAATCCTGAGTGATCTGAAGCCAAACAGGAAGAGAAAGAGAAAGGCGAAAAGAAAAATTAATGTAGCTGGGAAGGGTCAGATAGTCATACAACTCCTGGCTTGTCTGGAAAGGAAGGCTGTGGAGGCCCTGAAAACTGAGGAGCCTTAGCAGGAGGAGCCTGTTTACCACTCTTCTTACCTTTAGTAGAAGGGCAGTATTGCCTACAAACAAATGCAGGCTTAGGGGGTAGTTTCTCTGAAATTTAGGCACAGAAGAAACAAACACATTTAAGCTCCTGTAAGGTTTTACCCTTTATCTGAAGGGACTTAAGCCAGCAGCAGTTTCCACAAACAAAAGCTTAGAGTCCAGAGAAGCATCCATCAACTTAGCCTTAATATCATCAGGTTGAAGCCTAAGCCAAGAATACCTCCTCATCATTGAACTAAAAACAGTAGCCCTAGAAGAGGCATCTGCTGCATCATAACTACATTTAATAGAACAATGAACAACTTGAGAAGTCCCTACTAAGGAAAGAACAGAAGTTTTACTTTCAGAGGCTGAAGAATCATAAATAAGTTGACAGACCTGAGAAGGAAGTCCCAACACATACCTAGACATATGGGTCTAATAATTAATAACCCTAAAAGCTATGGTAACAGAAGTGTAACCTTCTTATCCAGCCTTTCCACAGCAATGCTGTCCTTGTCAGAAGGCAATAACTTGGGCAAAGGAAGAAGCTGGCTTATCAGAGGCTGCAGACACTACAGTGGGGACAGCAGCAGGACATTTATATAAAGAATAACAATCCTCAGGCACCCTATAAAACCAGTTAAGTTTCTTGGGAGCAAGTGTCAGAGAATCAGGTACATGGGAGGCATTGGAAAAAGCATCCATCAAAGCAGCCAAAACAGGAGGAATAGCCACAGGTGTAGGAGATTCCAACTGCAGTAACTCATAGTACCTCTTATGGATATCAGACACCTCAGCACAATCCCACTTAAAAAATCCAGTGTCCTAAACAATGTGTCTCTAAAGGAAATTTCCACAAAAGGAACACCAGGAGTATTAGGTTTCTCCTCCTCTGACCCCTAGTCCAAAGGAAAAAAATCTGAGTAGAATTAGTCAGGGATTTCTCATCAGAATCCGACTCATCCTCAGAAGAATCCTCTTCTCTAGCCTTTTATAGGGAGTAGAAAACCAAGGAGGAGCAGAAATTAAACCTTTTTGAGGAGGCTTTAACGACATTAAAGCAGTAAATAGCTCTTGTGTAAAGGCCTGCCAGTCATTTTGTTCATCCCTAGAAGCAGAAGAAACATGTTTAAGTTTTTGTTTCATTTTTAAGGGACTGTCCCCTCCAAAACACTGAGAAGGGTCAGACCCAATTCAACAGTCGAGAACAGTAGTAGGAACATCTTCCCCAACTAAAAATGGAGGAAGTCCTCTAGGCCCTTTGGAAAAAAAACAACAGTGGTTTCCCCTGAATGTTCAGGATAGATGCCTGCAAAGCCTCTTTGGACATGCTGCCAGCCAGATCCTCCCCGGCCTCCAACATAGTCACAGCAGAGAAATCCAATAACACAGCTGGGTGAGCCTCTGGATCTGTAACAACCTCAGGAGAAACACCTGGCAGAGGCTGGACAGTGGAAGATTTTGGTTGTACCTGTTTCACCTTCTTCTTCTCTAATGGCTGAGCCTCTGGGCAAAGATTCCTTCCACTGTATCTTTAGCAAGAAGCTTAAGACTCTGGTTCTCAAGATACAAGGAAATGGAAGAAAGTCTACTGGAAAGGGTTTTCAGGAAGAACGCATTACAAATTGAACAAGACATATGGTCATGAGAAGCTCCTTGACAAAAAAGACACTTATCATAGTGGTCTTTATGGGGAATCTGTCTCACACACTGGCATGAAAAAAAAAATAAACAGGCGTATGTAGTCACTGGAGAATGAAAATGCATTTAACTGGCTTAAAACGGATGCAGGTAAACAGACTGACGCTGAAAAGATATGATTGTACTGATGGCAAAGAAGTTCTGACTGTGGTAGGCCTGAACATCATCTTTATGTCCTATGCTACACAAGGAGCATTTGGGTGATATTTGGTGTACCTATTATACCTCTCAACCTACTAACACAAGTAATCTGGACAAAGCGTAAAACAATGGGGGACAAAGGCCCAAAAGCATGGATAGATTTTAAACATCGCTGTTATAAATTTAGAAAGTTGCTAGAATAACAGCATTTATGTTAGCATGCATTTTCTGAATGATACAAAGTCTAAGACTTAAATCTATGCTATTATTTTGTGACTTCTATCCTCAGTGATTTGCAAGAAAACCACAAATTTTATGAGTAACAGACCAAAAATATGAGGCAAAAATCTGGAGAGTCTGCAAAAATCTGTACATTTGAGAGCTATGTGTACTTTTATGGCACCAGGAGTCTTTGGTAGACTGGCTAGACATTGGGCTTCCATGGCAGGGATCCCCATATGTTAAGAATTCTGCAGTGAATTTAAGGAAATCACTGGGTGTTTGAGTGATGCAGTTAGAATCATTAATACTATGTCTCTATTGTTTGGCCTTATTTTGCTACAGGTCTTATACTGAAGACAGTTTTATTTATCTAACTTTGTGAATGAAGTCATGAGAAACTACAAAGTATGTGAAAAATATGCCAAACAACAGTCTCTGAATAATAATAGCATATTTCTACCACCAATCAAGTTTGTCACTATGACTGGAGGGAATGTTCCAGAGTGACTTACCCATGTATTTAGTTGTGTAGTTTTGCTGTGTTAGTTCTAAGCTTGTTATTAATGCAGTTTAGATGTGCTGCTATCTATTTGGATAATCACAGTTTTTTTTACAAACTGCTCTCAGTGTTTTAATGGCTTTATACTAATGATGTAGTGATAAGAGGAACTGACTTCTTCACAGGTAAAAACAGCCTGGAAAGAGCTGGGATCAAGCAAAGGGAAAAGCCATCTGAAAACAATACAAAGAAAATCATTGACAGTTTTATTAATGAAATACCTTAGTATTGCCGGAGAACAGATAACAGTATGAAATTGCACGTTGCATGCATTTGCATGGAGCAGGGGGATCAACTAGATACACTGAGGTATAGTTAATAAAAACACACCTTTTTACTGATCTTTTTGTAATGGCAGTTGTTACTTTTATTTCATACAGTTAAATATGCTCAATCATTAAACTTATTGACCATATCTGTACATCCCTAACTGCTTTCCTGAGGGGAATATTTACATTTTTAAATACAGAGCCCACAGCAGGGCTGAGGCGCAAAAGGTAGGCTTCTAATACAGAACCTACACTGTAAGCATGAGATGGACAAATACAAGTCTGAGTGAGTTAAGGCATGCTAGTTTAACAGTTAACTCAGCCAAGTGTAAATTGGAAATGGCTGATGCAAGGTATTTGGGCTGTCGGACAGGAAGGGCAATAGTAACACACAGTCTGAAAAGCAGAGGCTGTATTTAAGGGTTCCTATTAAATGATCGAAGATGCATTCTTTCAAATACATTTTGATTGAACTGGAAAGCACGAAAAGGCAAAATAGTGAAACGGCATATAAACGAATTCTTTCCCTGGGAAAGAAATCACTTGGCCACTTTTGTTACTTTGCTGTTTTCATAACTGTAGTGCGATCTCGGAGTTGGTATATTTAAGTAGGGGGGTGTGGGGGGCACAGCCCCCCAATTAATGTAATGTTTTAATTTTTTTTTTGTGGAACAGCGAAGGGAAAAAAAATCGCTGTTCTAAGCGTTTGGGATTGTAAGCTTTCACTTACATTTGTTTGATAAATCATCGTTCGCTTTTTTAATCATTTGATTTAATATAGACCCGTATTTAATTGGCCCATACCTACCACCAAAGGTAAGTCAAGGCTTTATTGGTGAGGTGGCCAGCTACTCCCACCAATTTACACTAAACTCTACCACTGATTTAATGAAGGGGAGGGCCACATTGAATTTCAGATGGATATAGCAGACCAGACATTTAAGAATTTTGAGTATGTTGTGTTCTGAGCCAGATCTCTCCAAACAGCTAACAGTGTTTGTAGATACTTTTGAAGTAGGCC
Source organism: Protopterus annectens (assembly GCF_019279795.1). Classification (NCBI taxonomy): domain Eukaryota; kingdom Metazoa; phylum Chordata; order Ceratodontiformes; family Protopteridae; genus Protopterus; species Protopterus annectens. The sequence goes on from NC_056748.1 coordinate 508,023,886, forward strand.
TAGGGGCAGTATTGGTAAGGGGTATTGAAGGGGAAGAATATCCAATTTACTATATCAGCTGAAAAAGGTTAGGTGATGCTGAATGGAGGTATTCTAATACTGAATAACAGTGTTTGACAGTTGAATAGCATTATCTACACTTCAGTATTAACTCTTGGGCAGAACATTTTGTTATTATAGACCATACACTTATTTAATGGCTGTGCAGGGAGACATACAGATAGTAATTTTAAACTTTCCAGGGGGCATTGTCACTATATCCATTTCAGTTTAAAGCAGTGCACCAGCCAAGCTTAGCCAATATCATCTGATTGCAAATGGCCTGTTCAGGAGCTGTAGCCCATCTGCTTCCACTAGAACTAATGTGTTAATGCTGGGGGAGGGGGCATGTTAATATACTGGCTGTTTTGCCAGTTTTGAACAGTAGGTGGGGCAGTGAGGAAGACAAGAAAGTTATAAGTGAATGCTTGTTGAATATTACAGACGGTTGACATTAAATGTGAGGAGAAAACAAACTGCATTTTAGTCCAGAGCTCAGTAAGTTTGGTGTGTGTGTTTACATCTAGCCCTAGAAGGATTTATGTGGAGGAGTCCACAGCATCTTCAAGTAGCAGAAGTCTTTAGTGGAACTGGGCTACTGTCTAGTAAAGGAAAAGCAGAAGAAGGCTGTTGGACCTATGGATTCTGTCTTGCCTGTGTACCTGTGTGGAAGCTGGTTAAGTTTCCTTACATGTGGGACTGTTACTACTTGTGTTGTGAGGGTGATAAAGAGAAATACCACTGAACTTTGGACATTCTGGAGCTCTCTTTGAGAAACATTTTGTGTGGACTGTGTTGTACAGAAATTAAGCCATCCTGAAATGTTTTCTACAAAGTAGTAAGTATTGCCTTGAAGTCTGCATTCATATTAGTGTTCTGTTTTTCTAGTTTGTTACAAACAGGATGTTTTAAATAAGCCCCTGCTGAATCTAGATAAATGATTACTACTGAAATGAAATATATGCATGCATATATACACACACACACACACACCAAGATTGCCTTTGAAGGAAAGAAAAACAAGCGAAAGCCCCAGCCTTTATTTCATTCATTTTCTCATCCATTTTAATAATTAAATCTGCATTGTGTCTCTTTTATCATTAATAACATAGATATGCTGCACATGTTAAAAGATATTTGTAATAATGCTTTGGCAAGTGGTATGTTTGTTGAAATTATTAACCATGTAGCTATGGAAGTCTGAATTCCTACTGAGGAAACTAGAACAAGAACAAAATGTATGACTTTACTTTCCAGTGTTCGTGAATTCTGGTTTTATTCATATCAGCAATATTTAGACTGAAGACAAATAATACCACAGAAACCATAAAGTTTAGCTGAAGGACACTTCCGCTTTATCACTTTTTTATTAAAAAAAAAGTTCAGACTGGCTTGTGTACTGCTTTGAAGATGCAACATCAAGAGAATTTGATTAATCTAACTTTCTCCTAATAGTAACATTTCATTATCATCCAGGATGCCATTTAATAAAACAAACAAATAAAGTGCTGAATAAATAAATGGAAATAGGAAATTGAAGTGAAACAGCAAATATATGGGGAAATAAATTTCATAAATGAGTGAATTCTCAGAAGGGCCCAGAATAAATGACCGATACACCCAAAAAACTGAATTTCCTGAGAGCGAGACTTTAATTTCTAGATTTCCTGACAGAGGCCCTGATTTCCAGACTGTGAAAAAAAAAATCCATTGCATAATGGCAGGGGGTGTGGGTCATTGCTTTGGTATGTCACATTAGACCATCATTGGAGTTGCTGCATCCACTGACCCCTGTCACTCCTTGGTGAGCCTAACCCCATAATCGGGCTCCAGATCCCACATTTCAAAGCTAGTTTCTGGCAGTGATACATAGAGCTTTCTCACTGTTGGCATGCTGTCTGTCTCTTAACTAAGCGCACTAGAATGTGAAGATTCAGAATGGACTTGGTAGTGAACATATTTCTTCCACATGCTGAGCATTGCAAATTTTCTCACTGGTGACGTCCTGCAACCCAAACCAGTACAAATTGCCCCCTTCATACCTTTCAACTCTTACTGATTATCCAGAATGTCCCTGATTTTACCTTATATTTTGCCCTGTGCATAGTTTCATTTTTCTGGCAAATCACTGAGGATTACAGTCAGTCAATTTCAGTCATTTCATATTCATGCTTATTGTTCAGAAAATGCATCTTAATGGAAAACCTGTTGTTCCATTAAATTTTTAAGTGAAGAAGAGTAAAATTAAAAAAAATTGAGTCTGATTTTGGATCTTGGTCCCCTATTGTTTTTGGCTTTATCCAGATGTCTTGAGGAAAGAAGTTGAAATGTATGGCTTCCTCCTTGTGCCATGTTCACAATACAGATTACGACATCACTGTCATATGTAACTTATTCTTTGTGCTTCACGTGGTGATGTCTAATACAGTGTGTAAATGGGGCATGCACTAGGCTATGTGTCATGACTGTCATAATACTTCAGCATTAACTTTTGGTGTGTTTTGTACAGGCCACACATCGTGGTACAGAATGTTCTGTCAGCTGTAGTTGTACTGTTGGCCCCTTAGTATACTGAGCTCACCTACCTCCCACGTCTTTCACCTACCTCCCACGTCTTTCTTTTGTTTCTCGCCAGCATTGTCAAAGCTGATGTTTCTTTGTGGTACCTGGTGGTGATGGAGCTTCAGTCACCTGATGAAAGAGCCTACTATGCTTGACTATGATTATGTTGTGTACGACAACACTAACTGTGAACATCCAGGTGCTTTGCTGCACTGGGGGCACTCCTGGACAAGTCAAGTAAACAGAATCAGGATTTCAACAGGCCAAACTGTGTCACTCAACTTCTGCTTTTGCATGCTGTTGCATCCTCATTAAATTGTTTCTCTGTAGTAGTATGTAGTAGCATCTCAGTTGAAGATGGGTGGGATCAGAATGTAAAGTGCAGCTTAAGAAGTGATAAGATGAATTTGCATTCATCAGCAATGATGGAATGAATGTAAATTCAACCAGTGGCTTGAATTATTAAAAATAAATAAACTATCCCTGGGGATTGATGTGGCCTTTCACCCTAGATGTAATGGCCACACAGCCCAGGAAAATGGAGAGTACTCTGTTTTTGATGTCCATCTGACAAACTGTCACTTGAGAGAGACCAAGAGAAACAGAGAAAGGCTTTCAGACAAACACCCAATACAAGTCCATTCTCAGCCGTCAGTCTTTCAGTGTTAATTCATTTAATGTCAGTTTATAAATAACTGTCCCAGGGCATTGTGAGGGTCCCCCCAAAAGAAAAATATTTTTCTGATACTGTTGCAAACCGGATACGCGTGACAGCAATTGATATTGTCATTCCAACTGTCTAATCAATAAAAAAAAGTGTCTGTTGTCATGGATATGAACTTTCCTACTGTCTCTTTTACTAGCTTGGTGGATATGGGTATCCTGAGGCAATGCAGAAATTACCTCATGATTACTGCAACCAGTTAATTTTCAAGCAAATTGATATGGTATGTGAGAGATGTATTTACACACTGTCAGTGGAGGCAAAGCTCTCACATAAAAGTACTCCTAATGTAAATAAGGTTGTCAGTAGTACACATGCTGCACCCAAAGCTCACACTTCAAAACAGACATATCGATCCACATATGCTGAGGCACTTAAATGTAACCTTCCTAAACCACAAAGGCCTCCTAGATGAAGTACACATAATAAATACCTATAGCAGCCCCAAATGTGCTCTTTCAAAACAACACCCACATCAACGCATAGAGCTACATCTCTTGTAGCCTCTGCCTCTCAGCCCATAAGACAAGCCACTGCACAATCCAACATTCTAGTCATTCGAGACACCATCGTGAGACACACTGATGATCCTCTCACTAGGCTGAGTAAGGAGAAAGTCACTGTCAGTTGCTTATCAAGGGCAATGATCCACCACGTTATGCAGGGACTCTGGTCATTGGACCACAATTACCAATATGACTCAAGTCATATTCCATGTGGGAGTAAATGACCTGAGATGCACCTCCCAAGATTATATGAAGAGAGACATCATGAAGCTCTCGGAATATGTCTCTCAGGCTGGTATGACCTTAGCACTGAGCAGCATTTTACCTTCTCCTAGGATAATGCCACAATATGAAGAAAAGATGATTGATTTTAATAATTGACTTAGCTTCTCGTGTCATTCTAAGGGGGTGCAATATTTGTCAGCTTGGAAGGAGATGGTCAACAGACCATACTGCTCTGCCAGGGATGGTCTGCTCCCTCTCCCCTCTAGGCTTTCAAATTTTAGCTAAAACATGGTCTTCCCCCATAGTGCCTTTTTTAGGCAATACCAAACTGAAAGTACCTCCAACATAGCAAATCAAAACCAAGAAAATCTAAAGGTATTACTGCTCAATACTAGGAGTCTAAATAAAAAAACTCCACTCCCAAGCAGCTCTCTTTACCCTATAGAATGCTGACATCTTTGCGGTCACTGAGACATATTTTAAAGCCATGGAGAGCATACCAACAGTGCTAGGTTATAATGCCTTCCACACATTTAGGCCAGCTACTTCACAGGCGGGGACTAAAGGTGGAGATGTCTCTATTTACTTCAAAGATAAATATCGAGGCTGGTCAAACAGGACAATGCACTTGAGCTGCTCCATGTTCAAATGGGTTACTATCAAATGACTGAAAATAAAAAGACTGAATCCCAAAAAGACTGAAAATTCAAAATATTGAATGATGGAATTTTCCCCTTCTCCACTGTTGTGCGATCTTGGAGTTGGTATATATATTTAACAGTGGGTGTGGGGTGCGCAGCTTCCAACATGAGGGGAGCAGGGGGGCTTGACCCGTGCATTAAAAATGTGTTCATTATTTTGAATTTTCAGTCTTTTTGGGATTCAGCCTTTTGATTTTCAGTCATTTGATAGTAAACCTGATCAAACCACCATAGGCAAAAGCCAACAATATTTCTTTGCAAGCTATAGGTCCCCCTCTTTGACCCAGGAAACCCATACCATGTATTTAAACTTTAGAAACACTAACCATCCAACACCATACCATATTCATGGGTGGCTTTAATTATCCCACTATTGACTAGGAATCCAATACAACACCAAATGTAAATGCACTGAGATTCTTAGATTTTGTAAACACAAACTCCCTGTTCCAGATGGTCAATACACCAACCATGGGGTGCAACCATACTGGATCTGGTCCTCACTAATATGGAGAGTGCTGCGCACCCCCTACTGCAATGCCTTCCCTGGAAAGGTCAGACAACAAAATGGTCTCCTTTGAAGTAAAACTAAAACCTGGACTCCCAGCTAAACCTGGAATATTCAGTATTAAGTGAGAACCTGGCAAAATTTCAAGCCCCCATAAACCTTGAGAACACTGCTGCTTATGCAGAACTGTTCACAGGCAACCCTGTACAACTATGTTAATAGCTGCATAGAGGCAGCTGTATCCACCAGGAAGAAGTACAGAACAAACTCAAAAAAAAAAAAAAAAAAAGCCACCCTCATGGAATCACAAAATCAATAGGCTGTATAACAGGAGGAAGAAAATCATGACAAAAATTAGGAGGTGCAGCAGCCAGCAGGATAAAAGCCCTCTCATCAAACTAAACAAACAACTTGGAGGACAAATGAAGTCTACCAAAGCCAAATTTGAGGTAAGTTTGGCCTCACAGGCCAAGGACAACCACAAATCATTCTTTAGCTATGCCTGCAACCTCAAAGGCAATACACAGTTGTGCACAAAGCTAAGTGTAAAGGGAGCCACCTATACTGAGTCAGAAGACATAGCAAACCTCTTGGCTGATAAATTCAGCTCCAACTTTACCCTTCTCTCCTTCAACCTTCCCTCAGGAAACATCATTAAATATAACCCCCTACTATCACTAGGGAACAGGTTGTTAATGCTCTCTCTAATAGCAAGAACACTGCATCAATGGGTCCAGATAATATCCCAGAGTGCCTTCTAAACAGCATGAAATATGACTTATCAAGATCACTGGAATTGCTATTTAACTGCAGCCTCCAAACAGGTTTCATACCTCATGAATGGAGAAAGGCAACAGTCGCCCCTCTGCACAAAGGTGGGCCATCTACAGATCCTAGAAACTACAGACCCATGCACCCCTCTGCACAAAGGTGGGCTATCTACAGACCCTAGAAACTACAGACCCATAAGCCTCCCTAGTCTTGCATGCAAAGCCATGGAAATAATTATCATGGAGATGATCAGTAGAGATATAGTAAACCTCCAGACACTGGACCCAACCAAGTTTGGTTTTGTCAAGGGCAGATCATGTCTACTCAACCTGGTGGACTTTTTTGAGAAAGTCACCAAAGCAATGGATGAGGGCACTGCCTACCTTGACCTGGCCAATGCATTTGACACAATAACCCACTCAGGCATTGTTAAAAAACTTGAGGTTAGGTACAAACCTGTTTGCCACATGGATAGCCAACTGGCTCAAAAACAGAACACAGGAAGTTAGAATTGGGGAGTCCACCTCTACAAAGAGGCCAATCACAAGTAGAGTCCCTCAGGAATCAGTCCTTGGACCACTCCTTTTTGACATTTACTTCTCAGAAGTCAAGGCCAATGTCAGTGGTCTCTGGCTGACACAATTTGCAGATGATTGCAAATTTGGAGCTGTTGTTGAATCTCACACTGACACAAATGTTCTCCAGGAGGGTCTGACACAGACAAACAGCTGGTGTCAGAGCCATGGACTAAAACTAAATGCCAAGAAATGCATAATAGTATCCTTTGGGAAGTCATCCATCCTTGGTAGCAATTATATTGACAACACACCCCTTAGAGTTGACCCAGTAGTCAGGAACTTGGGGACACACATGGATAGTAATCTAGCCTTTGACTATCACATGTCTACAGTGATGAGGAAATCTTTCTGTGTTGCACAATTTATAAACAAATGTATGGCATCTAATTCCAAGGAAGTCATTCTTCAACTGTATTCGGCATTCATCACACCTATCATTGAGTGCAATGCCCCCTTTGGTATGTACCTAATTAGGCATATCCAACAGTTGGAATGTCCAGAGAGGTTTCTCACTAAAAGAATACAGGTTGTAAGTAAAATGTCCTATGCAGACAGCCTGAAGGCCCTATGACTGTATTCTGTCGCCTACAGGCTTTTGAGGGGAGATCTATGCCTGGCATACAGGGCATTGTCAGACCCCACTCTGATAGGCCTCCTGCATATCCACAAAACAAACACCACCAGAATTATCTGTTCAAAAGACTTAAACCTTGCCTGTGATATAAATAGAACCTGCTGGAGAGATGGGTATGTATCCCAGAGACTACCATGCCTAGAGAACAGGCTCCCCATCCATGTGAAGCAGAGTTCCTCCCCAACCCAATTCAAGTGCAACTTGGACAATTGGATGGGAAACCAGAAATTCATCTCTGGTATGGCACTTATGTCTCTAACAGACACAGGTATCCTGTAAATGGTTCATCCCCCAGGCCCATATTTACACTTAAGGGCATCAGAACTTGTCAGAGATTTGGGCTGCATGGCTAGGCTTAAAAAGGCCCTCGTGGTTGTTAGCCTAGTAAACACCTCTGAACCTATGGACCACTGTTGATAAATATCCATTCACAGAACTGCTGAATCGCAATATTTGCTATCAGAGAGCAACAGTACAAAGAAAAGATATTTCTCATATGACATTCTGTCAACTGACTGCATACCATGATGAGACATGGCTGTAATAGGTAGATGGTATCACCAGAATGTAGTTAATATTTTGTGTTCAGTCATATTATGATTTCCCTCCAGGATACTTTGTGAAGGTTCTGTCAGTTTCAGCTGCTATTTTACTTACAAAATAGATGACTTTTGTGATATGCTGATCCAAAAATCTTCATACTAGTCTATGCATTCTTTGTAAGTGTATATCGTGCATGCTGTCAGGGTATCTAGCACAAATGTTGGTTATGATGCTATCTTTTTTATGTGTATCCTAGTAGTTCATGGACTGTCTTTCCTTTTGGCTGGTGTATGAATCTGACTTATCACATGATGCCTGGCTTGTGATGTTGGTACATTCCAGAACTCTGGAGCAGTGGGAAATTCCACTGAAGACTTCTTTGACCATATGACAGCCGGTAGTCATGGAAACCATATGTAGTTTGCTACCAAGTCACACACAATTGTTACTAATTTGTCCAGTATGCATAATACATGGTTTGCATCACACTAATGTTATTACTTAAACATGATAAAATGTTCAGGTGAGAAAGGCAATTTTTATTTTAGGAAGAATGTGGGCTTCTCCAGGCAATGTGACATCAAATGTTGCACAAATTTGGCACACCGGTTACATCAAATTTTTGTCCATTTTATTATTTGGTCTTCTACTTCCTTGTCTGAGTTCACTGAGGAGGAGATGTGGACAATGAGGGGGGATTCTGACACCTTACTTTCAGTGGCTGAGGACATTATAGATTGTGTGTGGCAACTAGGAAGTTTATCTGGTACATGGCATTTTAGCTGAAACTAAACATTCTGTATGCAATGTTTACTGTCTTTTTGTGTCTACAGTTTTGCTTCCACATTTTACTGGAATGTCATAACTTTTTTGTGTGTTTTATAATCCTGCATATGAAACCACTAAACGGGTATGCAAGGTGTAGATTTCACTTTGTGTTTGCAGTGTTTCTCACTGTGTCACAGCAAATTTTATAGAACCAGCTCTGTTGGCATAGAAAGATAAAGCCCTGACTAAATCCCAGATGACCAACGTTTGAGTGTGGCTTGGGATCCTGCTGCAGCTGGCATGAGGGTGAGGATTTACGTGATTTAACAATCTCACCTCTCCTTGCTGAAGAATGTGGAAACGAATACCCATGTCACATGTTTCCCTGGTGGGGAAGAGAGACCCCACAGTAGCACTGGCTTCAGAGCATGTGGGGGTTGTCCTGAGGGGTTATGTCACTTGTAAAAGTGAGTTGACACACCTTTCTGATGCCCATTGCATACCAATCCCTGAGCATGATGCCAGGCATGCATTGTTGTGGTTAGTGCCACAAAAGAAAATAAACAAAACAAACTATCCCAATGGCTGTTTCCAGGAGGTGGTCTAATAGTGTACACACAGTGGAGACAAAATGATAAAGCAAAATAATTTTATGAAAGCACTGACAATATTGGCAAACCTTTGGTAGTTCTTTGCCCCTTGCACATTATTTTTGAATTCAACCCCCTGTGTGCTTATCCTTCAGGCCCCAGTTTGCTTTCGCCATCATCAATCTTCAGTTTGTCTGCAGTAATTCTCTGTTTACCAGTAACATGCACGAGGCTGTATTTTTATTTGATTACATGAGCATGGCTTTACTAAACAGTTATGCAGTTTTCATTGTATTATGGTTCTACAATCTCATTAAACCCCAGTGGCAGCTCCAGCAAGTCTACAGATGGGTGAATAGGAGACGGGCAGTGCTTGCATTGTTACTGTTGCATTGTAACGTGCTTTCAAAACATTACAAACATATCTACTGAGATTGTTTGTTTATTCTGATGTAAAAATCCAGTGTACTTCATGTAATGTAATGCATTCACAATAAAGATTAGTTTGTGCTGAACAGTTTAGCATTTATATTTTAGTAATTCATGGTTTTTAAAGATGCAATCAAACTGTCCCTTGATTTTTATCAACCCCCCCCCCCCAAAAAAAAAAAAAAACTCCGATTTCAACCGTTGGGACTTATTGCTCATTCAGAGCTCTTTTGAAGAGAGTGATTCACAATATTCAGATACCATCATGTTTTACTTTAAGTGATCAACATACATACTTCAGGTATAGTTTCAGGCTGTGGAAAAGGGTGAATACAAAGTATCTCAGATCAGCCATTTGAATGAATATTAGAGACAAGGAGGGATATAATTATGATTTTGAGGTAATATGCTTTTAATAAAGCTTTTAGTGAAAAATCAATGAAATCTATTATAATCTAAGATTAGAAAGTAAATTGTGGAAGTGCTGGCAGCAAAGTATGCAGACCTCATGCATTTAATTAATTGACATGTTTATTTCTTGTTTGCTGGACTCTTCCTAAATCACCATTTTCAATCAGTACCCACCAACATAACAAAAGCATAGATACAGTGACACAGATGACACTTGGTGGTCCCAACCATGTTATACATAGAGGAAGTAACCCTAAGAGCATTACAGGGACACAGATCAGCAGTAGCTGTCCAGTAAACCACTTATAACACAGTGGGATTATATAGTAGTTAGAAGACCTCAGTGGTGTATAGAAAGTTCTGGAAGTAAACAGTTCTACACAAAAAGGGTTAAAACCATGAGTAACACAATGATTTAAAACGGGCCTATAACTTAGACTCCAGAAGGCTAAATGCCTCTTTGAGATTAGTAGAAACTAAATTTGAATATAATTTAATTAGCAGCTTGTTCTAAGAAAATTTTATTCTTGTGTTAGATCCATCTGTAGTAAAGTTAATCTTTTAGAACAATTTCTGTTGAAGGTGAAGTGCTGAATGCTGGAGAATTATTTGCAAACTTGCTCAATAATCACCTCTTGGCAGAAGATACTACACTGACATTTCTGGTGTTAAAAAAAATTTAATAGAAGATGAATTTGACCCTTGTGTGAATATCTTTAAGTTGTATTAAACCGGGTAGTGGTATGGGACCTGATAATATTCCAAGTAATTTCTGGGCATATTGCAGTAAGTATACTTTGGCTACTGTCACTAGATATTTTTAATAACCGTTGTATTCTGGCATTGTCCCTGCTAGTTGGAAACTTGCAGGCAATATTCCATTTCATAAAAGAGGCTCAACAGACAATATAAGCAATTATAGTCCTATCAGTCTTACTTCACTAATGGGAAAGAGCTTTGAGAGGTGTTTTTGTTTTCTTTCTTAATCAAGACTTTCAGGGATGTCTAATGGACCTCATTCACATAGTTTCAGAAAAAAAGATTCTGTGTTCACAAATTTAATTGAATTTTATGACCCAGTGACAACTGCCTTGCATACAGGCATGTCTGCAATGGTGGTCTATTTGGATATGTGTAAGGCCTTTGACAGTGCCCCTCATTCTGCTATCATTGATGCCATATCCAACCAAAAAGTTAATCCATGTGGTGTCTGCTGGGTGGCTAACTGACTTTGTGGTAGATTTGCAGAGAGTAAGGAAAGGAAACTTCATTTACAGCTGGCTTGAAGTGAACAAAAGGGTCGCCCAGTGCTTATTTCTAGGTCCAGTATTGTTCAACCTGATATTCTCATTTATTCCTAAGATATCTAATATTTGCATGGCCAGGTAGGAGGATGGTATTATTGAACAGTCTCTTTTCTTTGCAAGATACTCAGAAAAAAAAAAAAAACTTGATATCTGTTTGGGTCCTGGTGTACATACATTCATTAAGGAGTCTACGTTCTGAATGGCCTTTGGCCTTTACACAGGAATTAATGAACAACTGAACAATGTATATGGCATCCAAAGTGGCAACTGGCTTCAAACCCTAAGTGAATAAACTGTTTTTGAGATAACAAGAACAAAGGTATAGTCCATATACAAGGTGTCGATACCAGAGAGTAAAACAAAATTAAATATATAGTACTGATGTAAACATTTCAAATATATTTGGTATAAGTGACTGTATTGTTAAAGTGGGAGACAAAACCACCCTTACTTAATAAAGTTCATTGGAGATGTGCAGATATGTGAAGGTATTGTCTGAAAAGCTGGTTAAATTGTAATATGGTAAGAGCAGGGAGAAATAAATATCCAAACATGTTTGTGGTTACATGGAAAAAAACAGAAATGTATAATAGCCAAAGCAGGCCTGCTACCTGAGAAATAAAATAGAGTAGAATTATGAAAGACAGGCACATTTGAATATAATTTCACACATACTGTGCAACTGCCCATGGTAACAAAATAGAGAGCTCTGGCAATGTCTGTATACCACTGCCTTGATAACAAGAACATTGACAGGTGTAAGGGATAAGGGAACAGAGTGTAAGGGTTCAGAGGGGAATCCTGATCACCCAAATATTGTTAGGGTGAATGCAGTCCAGTGAACACTTGCAGTGGTCAGAAACAGCTTAGAGGATGGAATTCTGAAAATATACATCAGTCTGATTCCTAGAGATGTGTGTCATTGTATGATGCAGTTGTCAGTAATGAGGGCATTAAACATGGGATTCACATCTAAATGCCCTGCAATGCTGCCAGGGAAGAGAACTTGTCCAGTAACCACTCTGCAAGTGTTGTCCGTGATCCATGTAACATGGGCAAGTTCCCTAAAGTTTATGTCCCATGTACAGGCACTACATCTGTAGGTATATGGTAACAAACATCTTTCACCCAGTGCAAATCTCCCTTCCCTTGCTGACCCCAAATGCTGTGTAGCGCTCAACAAAATAATGACATTTGTATATGCTGAGCATGATACAGTATACACTATAACACAGAGGACATACCGCTTGATGCTTCATCTTGTGACAGTGTATCCATACCTTTGCAACTTTAACCAATCTGATATGCAGTCACTAGACATTGTCAGCAAGGTGGTTATTGTCATGCTAAAAAAAATTCCATCAGATGGTCATACCACAAGATTCCACATATGAAGTTAGCATTTCACAGTAAATGGTAAAAAAGGGAAGATTTAAAATAACTTGAGCTACCTGCCGTTCTTGGTTCATAAACAAACAAGGATCACACGATCCCAGCCAGAGAACATCCCGTTTTCTTTCAGATGTTTAGTTCTAGGTATTGTATAATTGAAGGCAGCAGCCTACAAAGCAGGTTTTCACAAAGTTCTACTTAACAATGAATAAACAATATTACACAATCTGGCATTTGAATGATAGTGTCATTAACCCATATCCAGCACATTTTAATGGGTATGCAGATAGCCTTTGCAGGTTTATGCAGTAGAATTTCCTTTCAGAGACCTGAACCACGAATCTATAAACATTGTTAGCAAGAGTTTGCAATACAGTTGTACCTCGCGAGGAGGAGTCAAAATTAAGCATGAGCAGATCTTTTTTGTTTTAACTAAGAAGATTCCATTAGTGATGACAGCTCAGGCTTGATGACAGCTCAGGCTTCAGGACACAGGAACAAGGAGTTCTGCATCACAGCTGAAGCTGTGTAGATATTTTACTCTCAGTAAATAGTTTGCTTTACTTAAACAAGAGACGAATACAAGTAATGTAAAGGCATTTAAGGATAAAGTAAACTCTGGCTTGGTGGGATGTTCTTAAGTTCAGAAGATCATATGTTTTGTTTTACTAGTCCCTTAACTCATTCCATAAGGTTGAGGATTGTAATAACTTCAAAAAAGGCAAACATTGACTATGTTCAAAAATGTAAGCAGATGTTTTTTGAGGCTAATGACTCTGTTCACCTGAACTGTAATGCTTTAGCAATAAATTTATATGAGTATTTTTGATGTGCTAAAATGAAGATGATAAATGTATAGGGCCTCTGAAATAACACTGAGGAGCTTGGCTTCTGTTAAAAATAATGGTAGCTGTCAAAAAGTAATGAATCTTTGAAAGTAGGTGGAACTATGGAAGCAGTATGGCGGTAGATAACCATGGCATCTAGGCTCCTTAATCCTTATGGGAAACAACTTGAATTTTCTGAGGCTTCCAGAAAGTTTATAAAAAACACTAGTATGATGCCCTGTTGTATGTATTTAAAACAGTGAGTGTCAGATATAGTTGCCATTAGCAGAGGAAATGTATGGTTGCCCATCAGTGATTTTTTGATACAGTTTGTAACTTTGTATAAGATAAAGTTTTGTCACAATTGTAGCAAGTGGGGAAGAAAATTGTGGTGATAGACAAGTAATGATGAATCTTAATTGTTGCAGGACCAGCTTTGCAGCAAATTGTATAGTTTCTGGCCCCCATTAAGGAGCGTCAGTGGCAGACAGTTCAGTACTAGTCACCATTCTTAATGGATCTCAAGATGTTTTTCCCTATGTTTACATTGCATGTTAAATGTTTACATTAGTTTAGCTGGTAATAGATATTTTGTGAGGTTTGACTCTGATGTGAAGTGAGAAAATCTTAGAAGAGGACTACATTTTCAGTAATGAATGTACAGAAACTGATAAAGTGGAAGAAAGATGGGAGGACTAAGAGGGTTATAGTGCTGTAGTTGCACAATGCTTGGGAGAAACACACAGCCAGGAGAAAATTACATGAGCCATGTGAAGGTATTGGAAGCATGGTAGCTTGTTTAATATCGCTGAAGTTTTCTAAACGTTTGGAATTTTGAATGATAAAAATGTTTTTCAAACTGATTGTTATGCCAGAATAAAGGTGTACCCAGAATTCTAGTGTAACCTAAATTATTATGGGATCTATGCCCATTTTAATATATTTTTGTGTATTTGAGGTATCTAGTCATTGGGCAACATCTGCCTGCTACTAACTGCCAAACTTAGATTAAATTCATTATAGATGTTATCTGTTTTGGTGAATCTGATTGGTCAAGTGGGATTTCCTTTTAAGAGGGTGAGCTTTTGTTCTGAAGTTAAAATGCACATTTTTGTGCAAAGGTGGATATATGGCATGGAAGTTACGTTGCTTTATTTGGATGTTGCAGCATTTATGAATGAAAAGTGATTTATTAGACAGACTTTTGTAGCATTGTTAGTCTTCTTATTCTTCCAGCTTTTTCCCGATTTAAGGGTCACCACAGCAGATCACCTGTCTGCTCATGATTAGCAGTGGAGTTTTACGGTCTCAAGTTGCCAGCCCAGCACCCAACTTTCCACAGAAGGCACGCACTCGCACCTAGGGCCAATTTTGAGTGCTGCTGATGTATTAGAAAGACTTAAGACAGCATTGTTAGAGTGCTACAGTTGAGCTGAATTACAGGGATAATCAGTTATTTACAGTGATATTTAGGATCGAGAATTACTTTATTGTGAACAGTTGTTGAGAGGGTGGTCGAAGATGTGTAGATAACTCATTTTTATCTTATGCCTGCCATGAACAACATTAAGGAGAGATATATGCCAGTGATTTTTAAGAGGGTATCTGTTTTATTACCTTGATATGCTGATTATGTTACGGGACATTGGCTTTCATTGTATTTGAAAAGATAAAGACTAGAAGTGGCATAGGAAGAAGTGTTATAACTTTGTTGTCCTACTGCTGGTAAATGATGCTCCTACACTGATAAGTAAAGTTAAATGCCCTCTTTAATAAGGGATGTGCATGAAAACTAAACATGCAGAGATTTGTGGGCTAATCTATATTATCAACTGCTATTACTTCAAGGTAGATTGGTCAGAACATATATAACTTTATTAAGATTATATGATTCTAAATAATGGGCAAGTTGGAAGAAGAGAAATATTATCTGAAGGTGAAAAGTAATGTTTCTGTAATGTTGTAGATGAAATGGAGTGAACACGATTCTTTAGTACTTTTGTTCAAATTTATTCCTCAACTTCTTCAAAAACTTTTAACCTCTCAACATACACCCCTTATAAGTTGCATCAATCATCACATGACTTTCAACATTACTTTGAATTAAAGACATAAAATCATACCATAAAAATAATAATAAATGTAGATATAAAAAACTGTCTTGTTTTACAAACTGTATTAAATATCAAAGCATCATTCAAAATGTCATGATGTAAACACATCATATTGTTGTGTTATAATTGTAACATTTTTTGTTTTTATTATTTTAGTGCTGAAAAGCACTTAATATTAATACATTTATTTAGACCAGGGACTCTATCTGCTACCAAACTGATGTGCCACAGGGATTCCTTACATTCTAAAATCATATTAGTGTCCCCGATATAGTCCATTTGTTGAAAAAAAAAAATCTATTACTGAAAAGGTGAACGTTTTGAAGTTCACACATTGAATGGCATACCAAGCTAAAGCATTGCTGAAATCCTTTTTCTTTATAGCAAGTGTGTGCTCAAATATTCTACGCTTTAAACATCTAATGGTTTTCCCTATATAATAACAGGGACAGGAATCACATGCTGACACAAAGTATGTTTGTACTCTCACAATTAAAATGTATGTTGACCCAAATAGTCCTTTTGAGATGTGTAATAAATGTACTAGATGTTACTTATATCCCTGCATTGTTTATACTTCCTACAAGAGAAAGTTCCTCGAACACTGTTTTCATCAGCCGGTGCTGACGTATGTCCCACTCCATGTTCCAAAATTTTTTTGATATTCTTAATTCTCTTGTAGGTGAACTTGGGTTGTACACAAACTACCTGTATGAGTTCCCTGTTGCCCGTCAAAACCTTCCAGGTGTCCTTAATTATATATTTACATCACCAATCCCCCTAATAATGGGCTTGGCAACACTCTGTCTTAAGATGAACACCTCCTTTTGTGTATTTGTTAACATTGTTATCTAGAACAGAATAAGCTGTATCATTAGTCATAGGTTGGTACTAGGCTATCAGCCCTAGGGCCTATACAAGCCTAGCCATAACAATTCCCTGGCTATTTCTTCCCACATTATTTACTTTCCTGGACCCCTGTCTAGCAGGGCGACTGACGTGATCCCTGGGGTGAATTTCCTTTCTCCCATCCAATCGTCAAGGTTCCTCTTGAACAGGTCCAAAGAGGCACTCTGCTTGACATGTATGGGCAATCTATTCCAGAGTCTGGGGAGTCTCTGGGTCAGGAACCTATCCCTCCAGCATGTTTTGTTTATTGTGATGACAAGGTTTAGATCCCTGGAGCGTGTAGCTCTGAGGGATTGGGATTTCTTTAAGTGTAGCATGTCCAACAGCTCTGGGTTTGACATGGCCTTGTATGTTAAGCAGAGATCGCCTCTGAGTAGACGATATGCGACAGAGTATAGCTGGAGTTTTTTAAGACGATCAGCGTAGGGCATCTGCTTTAGGCCTGTGATTCTTTAATGAGGTATTTCTGAGGCCTTTCCAGTTGTTGCAGATGTCTTGAGAGGTACATACCAAATGGGGTGTTGTATTCTATAATGGGTCTAATGAGGGATGAGTACAGTGGGACAATGACCTCCTTTTTTCTGGATGAAAAGCCCTTCGTGATGAGGTGTGCCACATAGAAGGATTTCCTGACTGTTGTGGCGATGTGGTTATTGAAGGTGAGACCACTGTCGACCTGTGTCCCTAAGTCTCTTATCACACTTTCTGTGTTTAGTGTACTGCCACCTATATGGTAATTCATGGATACATGTTTTTTCCCAAAGGGGATAACAATACATTTCTTGGCATTGAGCTTGAGCCCATGGCTCTGGCACCAAGCATCTGTTTCTGTAAGGCCCTTTTGTAGAGTATCCAC
Organism: Protopterus annectens; assembly: GCF_019279795.1. NCBI lineage: Eukaryota > Metazoa > Chordata > Ceratodontiformes > Protopteridae > Protopterus > Protopterus annectens. The sequence continues at coordinate 508,041,280 of NC_056748.1, forward strand.
ATCATTTGGGGATTCAATAATGGCTCCCAGTTTGCAGTCATCTGCAGACTTTGTTAGCCAGAGTCCCTTAGTGTTGACCTGTACTTCAAAGAAGTAGATGCCAAACAAGAGCGGCCCCAGGACTGAACCCTGAGGTACTCCACTTGTCACTTGTCTGGAGCTGGATTTGGAGTTGGCTACTTTTACAATGTGGGTTCTATCAGTAAGCCATTTAGCAACCCATTGGGTGACATAGGGATTATTGCCCAACTTAGTAAGTTTATCTATGATTCCAGAGTGGGGGATGGTGTCAAGGCCTTGGTAAGGTGTAGATAGGCTGTGTGGACCACCTTACCCTTGTCCATGGCTCTGGAGACTGATTCAAAGAAGTCAGTCAGGTTCAGGAGGCAAGATCGGCCCTTCACAAACCCAAACTGGGTGTGGTCCAGTGTTTGAAGGTTGCCAATGTCTTTGTTTATAAGTTCCATGATAATACGCTCCATGGCCTTGCAGATAAGGCTTGTCAGACTGATGGGACGGTAGTTTCCGGGATCCAAGGTGGATTCCCCCCTTGTGGATTGGGATAACTGTAGATCTGCGCCACTCAGTGGGCACGAAACCTGAGGTGAGGCTATGATTAAACATGACACTTAGGTGAGGTGCCAGTTCATATTGTAGTTAATGTAGTACATAGCCCGGGATGTCATCTGGTCCCATGGATGCTGTATTCTTGGCTTTAGAGAGTGCGTTTTGTACCTGTGTGGCCATTATTACTGGAATTTGGCAATCTTCCAGTATTGAGATGGGCCGTTTAGGGGGTGAGAGGGGGGTGAAGTTGGCACTGAATCGATCTGCCAGGATATTGGCAATATCCTTCAGATCAGTATATTTAATGCCATTCTGTTTTAGCTTAGAGCAGATCTGAGCATTGCCATTTAGATTCTTGACATAGTTATAGAATGCTTTGTGGTTGTCTTTGGAATCTTTGGCAATTTTATTTTCGTAACTAGCTTTGGAGGATTTTGAGGCATCTCAGTTTCTTACTGAGGCTAGTAAGGGAGTTTTTTGCATCCAGGGATTTTCCCCTTTTCTGCAAAAGTTTCTTCCTTTTGTTGTAAAGTTTGTTTATGGCAGGGGACCACCAGATTGGCTTCCTTTTTTTGGATGAGAGCATTTTGGTTCTATTTGGGATGGCCCGATTAATGCATGAGTGGATGTGCTCGTACAGTGCCTTAGTGTAGGATTCAGCAGTTGAACTTTCAGTTCCCGTCTGCATGGGTGTCATCATGAAGTTTGTCACTTCTGACTTGAGTAGTATGAAGTCGGCTTTGGAGAAGTTTTTTATGGTGGTTTCTTTACTGGGGGGTGGGGGTGGGATGTGGATGTTAAGGGTGATTAGCTTATGGTCAGACCTGACTAACGAGGGGGTGACCATAGGTATGGAGCATTGATTTCCCATGTTGGTAATGACCAGGTCTAGGATATTGGAACCCCTGGTGGGACTATGGATTAGTTGATCCAGGGCATTGGAATTTATGAATTTCAAGAACTGTTGTGCAAAGGTGTTGGGAAATGAGTAGTTTTCCCAGTTAATGGCAGGGTAGTTAAAATCATCCAGTATTAGGGTGTTTGGTTCTATCTTAATATTTTCCAATCGACATGTTTTCAATATTTAACATAATATTCAGTGTACATAATCAGCATTGTACCACCCATATCAGCTCTCATTACTGTAATATTTTTATTTTTACTTTGAGTACACAGTGCCTGATGTTCTTCCAACATAAGGTTATACATATGGGTGTCCTTTACAATATTCCTCATATCCAGTTCACACATATCACTGAACACTTGCAATGTGTTACACAAGGGAGGGGTTATATGTGCTATTCTTTTTTAATTTGTTATGGCTATTACAAAAATATGGTTTATTTCCATTTAAATCATGCAACATATATCAAAGTTTCAGTTTTCTCAAAAAGAGTTTAAAGTAAACTATCAAGCTAGTGATGTTAACAGAACTACTAGGTATGCAAGAAAAACTCTTCAAAACTAAAATCACATCATTAGATAAAACACTGTTGTACAAGTTCAAAATATGAATTTCAAAGTCTGAAACCTTTAGTTCTTTCTGTTGTTTCTTCCCCTTGTTTTTGTCTTGTTCTGAACCCATTTGTTGCCCCCTTGATTCACCAAAAAAGGACCTGACCCACAAAGGTTGCCTGTAGATGAAACCACATTGGCAGATGTTGCATTGTTATCAGAAACCATTTGAGCTTGCTGGACAGTATTACTATTGTTGTTGGGGACATTATTATTGTTAATCATATTGTTGTTGTTTCCAGATCCTTTGTCATTGACCCCACTCTGAATAACATTTTTGTTATTAATAGCATTACTATTAATGATATTCTCTTGATAAGCTTGCTGATGTTGCAAAGGATAGGCCTCTTGAAGTTCATATGGATATGAGGAATATAGTAAAGGACACCCATATGTATAACCTTACTTTGGAAGAACATCGGGCACTATGTACTCTTAAGTAAAAATATTATAGTAATGAGAGCTAATACAAGTGGTATTATGATGATTATGTTAAAAATATTGAAAACATGTTGACTAATGATACAGCTTATTCTGTTGTAGATAAGAAGGTGATATTTTTGAGAGTAAATACCGACCTCTTTGACATGTTTTGCCAAGGTAGTTTAGATCATGACACACATGATTATTTGTTAGTGGAATACCCCAGTATGGGACATTTCTTTGGGATACCCAAAGTACACAAATGAGAAACCAAGCCACTCTTTAGGCCCATTATTTCAACCAAGAAAACCAAGACAGAAAATATTTCTCTGTGGTTGGAGCATATACTTAACCCTATAGTGCAAAAAGCAAAATTGTATCTTGGGGACTCCTGGCACCTTTTGGAAATTTTAAGGGACATCAATCTCACCCATGGTGAGTTTTATTTTGTGTGTTTGGGTGTATAATCATTGTACACATGTATCAACCAAGATGCTGGTATAGAATATTGAGAGATTACCTTAATGGGTACACTGACTTTACTCACAGTAAAACTGAGACGGTTTGCAAACCTATGGGTAAAGTTCTTGACAATATTTTTCAATTTAATCAACGATATTATAAAAGGACCTCAGGAGTGACCATGAGGGCAAGGGTGGCCCCCTCTTTCACCAATCTTGTAATGGCCATGTGGGAGGAGAGATATTTGTATTCACATTTACAGTGGTCCCACATCATTTTATATTGGAGATTCATTGATGATTTGATATTTTTGTGGACCAGTGAGAGTGAATTTGAGTCCTTTGTTAGGGACCTTAATCAGACCACAGATTTTTTGGAATTTTCTGTGGGGGGTTTTGGTAAAGACTATTCATTTTTTGGATATACACCTGGCTTTTGATACATGTAGTAACACATTTGTGAGTAAAATTTACAGGAAAGATGTGTTTGTTAATCAATACATGCATAGAGATAGCTTACACCCTAGGCATATGAAGAAAGAGGTGATCAAGGGCCAATTTATTAACCTCCGTAGACTCACATCTGATGATGACACTTTCTGTCAAGAGGTCATTATGTTGACACATTTCTTTGAGCAAAGAGGGTATGACCAGGTTTGGTTAACAAATATACAAAAGGAGGTGTCCATCTTAAGACAGAGTGTTGCCAAGCCCATTATTAGGGGGATTGGTAATGTAAATATATAATTAAGGACAATTGGAAGGTTTTGATGGGCAATAGGGAACTCGTACAGGTAGATGGTGTACAACACAAGTTCACCTACAAGAGAATTAAGAATATCAAAAATATTTTGGAACATGGAGTGGGACATAAGTCAGCATTGGCTGATGAAAATAGTGTTCGAGGAACTTTCTCTTGTAGGAAGTATAAACAATGTAGGTATACAAGTAACACATCTAGTACATTTATTATACATCGCAAAAGGACTTTTTGGGTCAACAGACATTTTAATTGTGAGAGTACAAACATAGTTTGTGTCAGTATGTGATTCCTGTCCATGTTATTATATAGGGAAAACCATTAGATGTTTAAAGTGTAGAATATATGAGCACACACTTGCTATAAAGATAAAATGATTTCACCAATGCTTTAGCTAGGCATGCCATTCAATGTGTGAACTTCAAAAAGTTCACCTTTTCAGATTTTGTTGAAGAAATGGATTATATCGGGAACACTAATTTGATTTTAGAATGTAAGGAATTCCTGTGGCTGATCAGTTTGGTAGCAGACAGAGCCCCTGGTCTAAATGAATGCATTAAGATTAAGTGCTTTTTAGCACTAAAATAATAACAAAAAGAACAAAAATTAAAACAAAAATGTTACAATTACAACAATATGATGTTTTAACATCATGACATTTTGAATGATGCTTTGATATTTAATGCTGTTTGTAAAACAAGACAGTTTTTTTATATCTACATTTATTATTATTTTTATGGTATGATTTTATGTCTTTAATTCAAAGTAATGTTGAAAGCCATGTGATGACTGATGCAAGTTATAAGGGGTGTGCTTAGAGGTTAACATTTTCTGAAGAAGTTCATGAGGAATAAATTTGAACAAAAGTACTGAAGTATCTTGTTTGCTCCTTCATTCATCTACAGCTTTTGGTTTGAAATTCATTTTGTAGTTTGTTTGGGTGCTTTTATGTTTCTGTAATGTTCATGTATTGATAGCTGAAGATAACACAGGAACTTATTATGCAATGTAGGAATAATTGTTACAGCACTTGTTAAACACAATGTCATGTCATTGAAAGTAATTTGAATATGTCTTTGTTTCAATGTTAATGGTTAATTATTTAGATGGTGTTTTGTTAACATCAATAAAAATAAGTTGGTTAAAAAGCAAGAATAGGGGAATATATAAAACTAAGCACCATTAAGGCCCATATAGAGTGGTAGAAAACATGGTCTCACTGTTTTAAGTAAATAGTCTTTCTCTCTCTCTCTTTATACACGTAAAGTTGTTTATAGACATTGACATCAGCATAAGATAGCTTTAATATAGACACAATAAAAAGAAAGAGAAGAAACGGTGCCTCTATCAAACCAGATAATGAAAACTCCTAAAGCAGAGCACTTGGAAGGGAAAACCACCTGAATTCCATGAAATAATGTTCACTGAACTTTTAATCAAAACACAAAATAAAAAAAAAAAAAACAATAATGACCATAAACACTTAACTAAATCACCGTATTTTCATCGGTCTCTTGCAAGACTTCATCAGATGAACAACTCATTACAATACAGTCTCTTAAATACTTAGCAATACAATTAAAAATGCAAATGAGCCCCTAGTAAATATTCAGAATGCAAATGAACCACTAATAAATAAGCATTCCATTGCCTACATTAATACCCCAAATAGTGTAAAGCCTTGTATCTCTTTACAATATTAAACAAATATGTAAAAAAATCTCCAGTACAAAATGTTCCTCAAATAATACATTCAAATGCAATAGAATAAAGTAGTCATGTTGAAATGTCAAATATATCAAATAAACTAAAATGTCTAAAAACATTATCATATGTGATCCAAGGACTTAAATCTACTGGCCAAAAGTCATTTATTACAAATGAAGTACTGTTCAGGTTAAAATAATTAGGAAAAGTGTTTTTTTGTACGAAATATAAATTAAAATAAATCCTAGTAATACCAAGGAATATTAAACTACCGAATAAATATATATATAAATGGAAATAGGAAAAATAAGAAAATTAAGAAAATGCCAGGAAACTTAATGAAGTTATTCCTAAAAATTATACAATAGTCTAAATCGCTAGTAATGTTACAATTTAGCTGTTCCAACTTTAAGAAGTGGAGCTAAAGAAATGTCATTGAGACCAGGGGCCACGTTGACTTGCAAAGTAACTTGCCACCATAATTCTCTGTATTCAGTTTTAGTCTCCCATGGCCCTCCATTTAAATCTTTAACTTCTTCCAGTACAAAAAAATAAAAACCTTGCACATGAACATATCTTAGTGTGTTTAAACAGATCATTTTTTCATTACTGGTACAAATTTCATAGTAATGTCATTTTTTTCTTAAGCTTGCGCTCTGTTTTACCCACATAAAAAGATTTACATTGGTCACAAAGGGCAAGGTATACTAAACCAAAAGATTTACAATTTGAAAAATACCTGCCTTCAATTAGTCCATCACTATTAACCAGGGAAACACTCCCTCTTTATACCATACATAGGAGCACTGGGAACAGGCACCACATTTAAATGCACCCTTCCTTTTAACCTGGATTCCTGTTCTATTGTCGTTATGTTTTTCAAATAAATCTTTCAAATTTTGTGCCCTCTAGTGCTGCTAGATTTATGGCCATGTTGCCACACCCCTCTCCACAGAACCGATCAGCATTACCTTAGTTAGTCATAGGACCGAACCCAAATCACAAAAACACTCCCCATTTCTTTACTCTAATCTGGTCAATAGCCCCCCATTGCCATTTTTAAACAGTTATTAGTTAAATATCTGTATAATGCCTCTACAAACCTTAACCTCACCTTTCAAATTAAAGCATTCCTATTGCCTAATACCCCTGCTGCTAATTCCCTGTCTTCTCATATGTTATGAATATCCTAACCTCCCAGGCTCTCGCTACCCCAGATCAACACTCCAAATCTATCAAATAACTTTAATCACCTACTTCTCCCCCTCTCATCTAACTCCTTTACTACAAAAACACAACATCCCATTCGAGCTAGCTATGTTAACCCCAGAACTAAACATTACCACAAACTCTTATTTAAACTCCAGAAACTCTTAATCAGATCACAAACTAACCTCATAGTTGATGGGGACATTCACCCTAACCCAGGCCCAAGCCCATCTGATGCAACCAGCCCCATAAATAATAGCCCTACTATCCTGCAAAACTTAAACAAAACCTCCAACTCACTCCTGATCTGTCACCTAAATATTAGAAGTCTAAATAATAAAAATCCATTACTTGCATGCACTCTTGGCTGTACAATTCCCAGATGTACTATGCCTTACTGAAACTTGGCTCAAATCTGCTACCACTGATAATGAAGTTATACCTCCACATTACAATATTTTAAGACTGGATCGCACCTCTAAGAAGAGGGTAGCTGTTTTATATAAATCTACACTTCACCATCATCTTCTTTCGGCTGTTCCAGTTAGGGGTCGCCATAGCGGATCATCTGTTTCCATTTCTTCCTGTCCTCTGCATCTTACTCTGTCACACCAACCACCTGCATGTCCTCTCTCACCACATCCATAAACCTCATCTTAGGCCTTCCTCTTTTCCTGTTACCTTCATCCTTAGCATCTTTTTCCCAATATACTCAGCATCCCTCCTCAGCACATGTCCAAATCAACATAATCTTGCCTCTCTGGCTTTGTCTCCAAACCTTCCAACCTGGGTTGACCCTCTAATATACTTATTCCTAATCATGTCCACCCTTGTTACAACCAGTGCAAATCTTAACATCTTTAACTCTGCCACATCCAGCTCTAACTTCTGCCTTTTTATCAGTGCCACTGTCTCCAACCCATGTAACATATCTGGTCTCACTACCCTCTTGTAGACCTTCCCTTTCACTCTTACTGGTACTCGTCTGTCACAAATTACTCCTGACACTCTTCTCCACCCACTCCATCCTGCCTGTACTCTCTTCCACACTCACATTACTCTGAACTATTGATCCCAAGTATTTAAACTCATCCACCTCAGCCACCTCTACTCCTTGCATCCTCACCATTCCTCTATGCTCCCTCTCATTCACACACACATATTCTGTCTTAGCCCTGCTGACCTTCATTCCTCTTCTCTCTAGTGCATATCTCCATCTCTCCAGGGTCTCCTCCACCTGTTCCCCACTCTCACTACAGATCATAATGTCATCTGCAAACATCATAGTCCACGGGGACTCTTGTCTGATCTCGTCTGTCAACCTGTTTTATATAAATCTACACTTGATGTAACTATTTCTAGTTCTCCACAAGCTCCTCAAACTGAAAATGCAGAAATACTTATCACTAAGCTACAAATTAACAAACACAAATTTATAAATATTGTTTGCATTTATGTTCCGCCAGGTAACAACACAAATACTTTTGAGTACATCATACAATGGCTGTCCATAAACTGCCCACAAGAAACCATTGTTCTCAGATTTTAATATTGAGTGGAACACCTGGTCCTCAGACTTCCCTACCAACCACATAAATTTTGTATGGCTTTACCCAGGTCATATCCTCCCCCACTAGAATCAGTAAGCCCAACATCAAAGAAATTATACTAGACAGTATTCTCATAAACAACCACCCCCAAATGTATAAAGCAGGCACCCAACCTGAGGAAATAAGTGACCACTTCCTTACTTAGATACTCAGGCAAAAAACTGATATCCCCCAACTATCTACCTTCAGAACTGTTAGGAGCAATAAGAACTTTAACCAAACTAAATTCCAAAATGAACTTCAGTCATCCAACTGGTCTTGTCTAAAACTGCTTCCATTAGATGAAGCAGTTTCTTACTTTAACTCCACATTTCTTACTACCCTTGATAACCACTCACATAACCATACTATCAGAACCAATAAAAAAGTAGCACCATGGCTGTCTAAAGAAACTAAACAAAAAAAATCGCACATAGAAATAAAGCTTAGGCCTCTTGGAGAACCACTAAATCCTCAAAGGAATAACTTGTATAAACAACTAAGGAATGTTACAAAGAATTATATTGTCGCAAAAAAAAAAACTATTACTGTATCAATATTTCAATATTAATCAATAGAACCATCTCAGAAGCTTATATTCCCTCCATCTAGAAAGTGTCCCACGTTATTCCCCATAAAGGGGGTAGTGCCACTGAACTATCAAATTACAGGCCTATTGCCATCCTGTCACCCTTGGCTAAAATTATGGAAAAATGTATCCATAAGCAATTCTTACCCTACCTCAATTTAAACAATCTCCTAGGCCCTCTCAGCATGGATTTAGACCCCACCATAGTACAACCTCAGCCCTTCTTTCCTTCTCTCATAAAATAAATAAATAATTGTAACAATAACAAGCTTTCCTCTGCCCTCTTTCTAGACCTATCCAAGGCTTTTGATATGGTAAACCACCAGCTACTCCTATAGATACTAAAAACTCTCTCCATAGATAACCTGGCAGTTCACTAGTTGCATTCCTATCTAACAGGCAGGCAACAAGCTGTACTATGGAAAGATAAGCTATCCTCCCTATTACCAATCACCCTTGGGAGTCCCCCCAGGGGTCAATATTAGGACCTCTCCTATTCTCCATCTTCATTAAAGATCTCTATACAATCATCCCAAATGCAACCTGCATTCAATATGCAGATGACTCTACCCTAATCTATTCTGCTGCCTTGCCAAATAGACTTACAGACTTTATCCCAAAATACCTTTAACAGAGTTGAAAACTGGCTCCCTGATCAGCGTATACTATTAAATCCAAATAAAACAAAGCTGTTACTCTTCACCCCCACATGTAAGTTCACTCGTAAGGTCCCTTTTCCATCATTTACCATAACATCTAACAATGGCATCATTATTTCCCCAGAATCTACTACTAAACTATTAGGTGTAATAGTCGACAATAATCTAAAGTTTGATGCTCAAATCAATCGAACCATTAAAACAGTCAATAAGAAACTCTGCTCTTTATATAAGATTGTCATTCCTAACCCCATCTGCTAGGACTGTGATTACCTGTACACATTTACTATCAACCCTTCTTTATGCCTCTCCTGTTTATACAAACCTAAGTAAATCTGACTTCGATAAACTCAATAACTGCTATAATAATATTGCCAGATTTGCCACAGGTTCAGAATATAGAACACACTGTCCTAACCTTAGACCCTAGGCTGGCTAGAATTACCTTGTCTTCTTCAGTATAAGCAATTTAATAGTTGCTTACAAAGTTCTTTACCAGCCAGAAATCATGCCCATACTCAGAAATATAATCGCCCCATACGGTATCCTAAAACACTCTGATCTTCTAACAGAATGCTAGTACAAACTGTTAAATCCAACAACTTAGCTGGTGAGTCATTATTTTCCAACTATGTTGGCAAAACCTGGAACCTACTTCCTGCTGAACTAACTGCAGTCCACTCCTTAACCCAATGTAAAACGTCTCTGGTTCACTGGTTATGCACCTGTACAAACCCAGACTAACCTACTAACTATTCTCTTTGTATCACTATATCCCCTGGCTACAAGTAGAAACTGTCTTTATAATGAGACTGAAACATCGGCTGTTTTACAAAAATTATTACATGTCTCCTTTCTAATGTATTGTACTACCGAATGGTATGGCTGTTTGCACAACGAAACTATGTACTACTAAAAATGTTTGTGTTGTAGGATAAAAATTAATAATTGTAAAGTTTTTCTGTATGTTTTCCTGCAAATCTGGAATATGTATCTATATGTTCTTGTATAAAAAAATCTATAATTGTAAAGTCTTCTGTATCTATGTACATGTGGAGCTTTTCTTCCCAGGCCTCCGCTGAAAATGGACCTGTATCCAGTCGGACTTTCCCAGTTAACAAATGTAAAATAAAATAAAAATAAACTTTATCTGGGTGCTTAGAAATTTTCACTATGTCAGTCAAACCTATAAACATATCCCATTCCTTTTTAATGATGTTCTTGACCATAGAAGCATTTCCATTGAATTCTGTAACAAAAGCCCTATTATAGACTTCCTCTTGGTCCTATTGGGAATGGTCATATTAACCATCACTTAACTTGCTTTCACTAATATAGGTCTACATTTATCTTTTCTCCCCTCTGTCACCTCACATTTACCATCCTGAATTAAATCAGAATGGTAACCTCTCTCTTTAAAAAGGCCCTTCAAAAACCCACATTCATCTTCAAAATCATTATCCATTGAAGTCCTTTGACTAGCTCTAACATAGTGTCCTTTCAAGATGCATCTTTTCTGACAAAATGGGTGGGCACTTGTAAAATGTAAATAGGTATTTCAGAAGGTTTATTTCCTATATATCCTAGATTTGAAACTCTTCCCAGTTTTATAAATAGCTATGTCCAAATATTTTAACATATCATAAGAATAGTTGTAAGTAAAATGTAGAAATTCAGTGGTTTCACCCATGTAGGGAATACATTCTTTTAGCTTGTCAATTGTAGCTGTCCAAAAGATACAGATATCGTCTAGGCATCTCATTTATAAAGCTCCCAACAGTTTGTATAAACAGAATGAAAAATACATTTCTCTTCCCAGGCAGCTAGTACAATATTTGCATATGTGGGGGCGCAGGCTGCATCCATTGCTGCCCCTGTAATTGTTGGAAAAAATCACAGCTGAAATGGCTTTAATTTTTAACAATAATGCTATTAAATTTAAATAAGTGGTATGTTCATTGCATCGAATGCCCTTTTCTTTTAATAAGGCCTCCTCAAAAAATCCCATACCTTTTATCATGTGGAATACTAGTGAACAAATCAATTACATCTGTTGTCACAAAAATATTTTCTGCAAACAAATCCTATTTAACACTCCTTAGGAAGTCCCAGGAGCCCTTCAAAATCCCCTTTCCCCCCAACCATATCATCTTTTAGTATACTAACTAAATATTTAGCAATAGGTGCTGTCTTGTAACCCTCTTCTGCTACTATTGGCCTTAAAGGTTGGTCAAGCTCATTTTTATGAACTTTAGGTATTCCAAAAAGAGCATACTTTAGGCTTATCTAATCTTATAAAGTTATAGGTGCCCACATCAATCAACCCATCCATCAACATACCTGTTAAAACCAAATCTATTTTTTGATAGGAAATGTTGACTTCATTTTTAAACACCCTATTATATTTATTAGTATCACCTAAAATATACATTTTGCCCCAATATAAAATTGCATCAGTAATTACTGTTCCACCACCTTTGTCAGGTTGCATAACTCTGATTTTACTGTTCTTCCAAGACTTTCTTTTCATCATAGTTAAATTCGATATGCATTCACCTCTCATAATTTTTTTCCTAATCTCGTTCTCCACTAACAACTCAGAATTTTTTAAATGAGGGTGTAGGGGTGGATTTCAGGTGCTTTTCTTCCTTAACTCATCTTTCCTATCTTCTGATTAAGGGTATTTATCGAACATATAAGGTCCAAGTTAATCTTCCTCACATATAACTTGAGCTCTAGAATTACATTGGTTAAATCCTCTCTTTTTTTGGGAATAGACTTAAGACCTTTGGATAACAAACTGAAAAGATCTGTTTTTAATTCTAAACTACTGTAGTTTATAGATTTACTTGGAATAATTTCAATATTTTAATTATTCCTAAAAATTTCCATAGTTTAATGGTAGGGTAGCCCCCACACAGGTGGGAGTTAATATCTCCCTCTTCCACCACACCACCCTCCCCTCCAGTTTTGATTGTAATATGGTGGGTTCCTGTTTTTAACCTTTCAAACCTCCAAAGGGGTGGATAACTCTAAAGGGACATCCAAATTCCCAACTTGTTCCCTACCAGTAGTCTCCTGTAGTTCACTTTGAATTTGATCACTCCCTTCTTGGTTACTACCAGTCTCAAAAAATAATAATTGTCCTTATTCTTGTTTCTTAAAAGCTTAAGTTTAAGGTAACTCCTTTTTTCTTTATATGTAGCTATACCCCTTTCAAGTTTCCTTAATTTCCTGTTAATTAAACCTTCACTAATATTAGTGTATTTTTCTCTTAGTAGCAACAGTGAACAAAAGGTCCTTTGTAATAGTATAGTTTAATTCCTTGATTTCCTTGTGTAATAAAACCTTAATTCTATTGTTTTCCCTAAATAATAGTCCTTTAGAATCTCAGTCCCACACCAGTTAAAATATCAGTTATTTCATCAAAGATTTCAGAACCTCCTCTTACATTATTGGAGTATTTCCACACTCTAAGACTATGCCCAAATTAACACATTAATTTAGGTAGATATTTTCAATTTCAGGAGATCTGTATTTCAACATTAAATCAGACAAACCAAAACCAGCTTGAGCTCCCAGATAACAGCAATCAAAAAACCACAAAAACTGGAACTGTGACTGAGAAAAAGAGGCACAAAATATTAGCATAAACAAGGGTTTATTCTCCACTTTTGTCTAAAACTTCATCAGAAAGCAATGATAAAATCAATGAAAAATACCATTAATTTAAATGTCTATTGACCAATGAAACATGAAGTTTAATCAAACAAATGACATCACACATTAAGCCATTTAAAAAGATGTACTTCAGTTAAATCTTATTCGGATATACCCTATGATTCTTTAAAAAACATTTAATGTTGACTACATCATTTAACCCAGGTTCTTGATCAGACTTAAGTTTGATTTGCCAAAGGGCTTCTTTTTGTCCCCACTATGTATTAATATCCCCACCCCTCAAATAATGTACTCCCTGTTCTAATACAGAAAACAAAATCTTGGTTGAAATTAGGACACTTGAAAGTATGCTCATAAAAAGCGCTCTTGCTATCTTTCTTTTTAATACTATACTAATGTTCTTTAATCCTTGCACAAAGAGCATGAGTGGTAATCCCCTATCTAATGCAGTACAATAAAAACAAATACCAATATAAACCATACCCTTGGTTTTACAGTTGAAATGACCTGGCACTCTTATGGTGTGTGGCAAGTGTGATAAGTTCACAAAAGGTCCCTCCAAAATATACCTACATGCACTACAACATCTGCATCTAAACATACCACAAGGTTTATTAGGATGAAGAATTGTTACTTTATCTGTAGCTTTTACTTTTTCAAAAAGTGATTTTAAATTGTAATGGTTCCTATACACAAATTGGGGATGGGGGCCAACTGTCATATAAAGGTACTGGTTATCCTCCCGTATCTTCCAATTGTCTTGTATAATGCCTCTTACAGGTCCACTATCCAAAGTCGTATTCAAATTACAAAATATTTTATTAGCAAACTTACATAATTTGTTAACCATAGGTGTATTGCCCCATTCATAGTTTTAGAAAAATTATAAGAAACATGTAATTTAGGTGCATAAAGTGTCTTTCAATTATCCAGAACAAATTTGGCTGTACTTAATTTTTTTCATAATATCCTCTTTCCAAAAAAGGGAAATAATGAACTCAGTTTCATCCAGAAAATCGCTATCTTCACTAGTCATTCGACTAGCCCTAATAAATTGAACTTTAGGAATGTTATCCTTAATAAATTGCAGACGAAGACTACTGTAGTGCAAATAACTGTTTGTTTGTAAAGGTCTTTTTTCAGTGAATTTTACTAACAAATTTATACTGTTCTATAACCCATTCCAAAATAACACCGAGGAAGTTCACCTTTAAAGCCACATCACCTAAGGTGAACTTCAAAAATTCAGAAACTGAGTTTAAACAATCCATGAACTCATTCACTTTATTAAAGTCACCCTCTAAAATAAAAAAAAAACAAGTCATCCACAAACCTTTTGAAAAACTCAACATGATGTGTTTTCAAAATAGGCTCTAGAAATACTTGCTCCCACCATCCAACCACAATATTTGCAAAAGAGGGAGCAGCTGGAGAACCCATGGCAACTCCTCTGTTCTGTCTATAAACTTTTTTGTTAAAAGTAAAATAATTATTTTTTAACAAAACAGCTATCAAATTACAACAAAAATTACACTTGTTAGAAATATTTGAAAATTTTACCACAAACTGTCTCACATATTCTACCCCAGCATCCTGAGGGATACACCTGAAAAGTGATAAGACAACAGTGGTGAACAAAACATGTTTTTGTGGGTCAAAATGAAAAATGTCATTAAAATTTCTGAACTGATCTAAAAAAATCCCAAGAATCCTGGATGAAGGAATTTATTTTACCTACTAAAGGATTCAAAAAGGAGTCGGCCATAAGGGAAATTCCCTCAGTAATGTAGTTTGGAGTGGAAACAATAGGCCTGAATGGGAGATGATTAAGGTTTTTGTGGACCTTCGGTATTCTGAAAAAGATTCCCAGCCTGGGATTCTCAATATTGCAAAAATCATAAGTGGTCTTGTTCAAATTACCATTCATTAGATTATCAAACAAAAAAGAATAAATTCTCTGATAACATGTTAATAAATCATTCACTTTCATTAGTTCATATTCTGAAGTGTTAACATTACTTCAATACTACTGATGTATCTATCTTGGTGTATCACCACCAAAGTACCACCTTTGCCACTTTTCATAATTCTCACCTTACTGTTGACCTTCAATTCGTTAAGGGTCAATTTCTCTCCTTTAGTCAAGTTATAATGTTTATGCTTTTGTTTTATTATCAAGTAATACATTCCTGATTTGTTTCTCACAAGTGTTCTCAAAAATCTAGGGTATGAACCAAGGGTGGATTAAAACTGGAAGGTTTAATGTATTTGCTATTATTCATTTCAACATCCTTTAAAATGTAGTTCAAATTCAGCAACCTTGTAAACTTTTTTAATTTTAACAAAGTACAGGTAGCATCAGCTCTATTGCTCGGAACAAAATTTAAGCCCAAATTCAACACTTTTAAATGGTCAGAGTTAAGCTCAAAATTAGACAAATTAATAACATTGTTTTTAAAAGTCTGATACTCAGATAATTGTTCATCAATGAATCAGAGGTAATCCTCTCCTTTTATTTTTTCTGGTTCTCTGGGCCTTCCCCTCCTTCTTGGAGCTTAAAAAATCTTTAGGCCTTGCTCCTAGCTCAGTGGAATTACTGGAGCCATCGGTCTCCGTCAGTTCTCCCAAAGGGAAGGTGTTGGCTGTGTTAGCTTGTATAATGTCAGCTACTGAATCACTGACTGTGTCAGTTCCTGCAATACTGGTGGTCCTATTCTTACTTTCTATTGGTTGTTCCCTTTCTCGTTTCTTAAACAGAAATTGTCTTACTTTAAAGTTTGATGAAAATGAGAGTTTTTCTTTTGAAACGTATCCACTGTATTAACAAGCATGTAAGCCTTATCACATTCATAGACTGTAATGTCTCTATTTAATTTATTACTCTTATGTTTGATTTACAATTTGCTCATGCTTGTGTGCTTCCTTTAGAATGCTATGATACTCTGAATGCTCACCAAATCTGCTATGAAAATCTTTGTGAATAGCCTGATCAGTGTTCATAATTTGCTGTCTTAAACTAGCCATAATTTTAACATTATTGTCCACTAATTTTAACAATTTAAGACTGGCATCACTGAAGAATTCTTTCAAGGTAGTGAAAAAAGAATCCTTTTTTTTTTCTTTATACACAGCTATATCCCTTTCAAGTTTCCTTAATTTCCTATTAATTAAACCTTCATATTTTTCATCAATCCTTCTCCTAATAGTGCATTTTTCTCTTTTAGTAGCAACAGTAAACAAAATGTCCTTTGTAATAGTCTAGTTTAATTCCTCAATTTCCTTATGTAATAAAACCTTAATTCTGTTTTTTCCCCTAATAATAGTCCTTAGACTCTTAGTCCCACACCAGTTAAAAATATCAGTTAGTTCATTAAAGAATTTAGAACCTTCTCTTACATTATTGGGGTATTTCCACACTATACGACTATGCCCAAACTAACACATTCCTTTAGGTAGGCATTTTCCATTCCAAGAAGTCTGTATGTCAACAGTAAATCAGACAACCTTATTCAAATCCTTGTCATATGAGTCAGTATAAGGTTCTCTCCTAGGTCCATCAAATTTAAATTTGAGTAAAGATATAACAGAACCAGTCATTAAGCTCAAAATTATGATGGGAAATAACAGTCACATCTATCTTATTGGTGTCAAGAAAAATCTGTTGATTGGTGTTCACTTGCTGAAGTGCTTTGTTCATTCCTTCTTAAAAGAATAATCTGCATTCAATGGAAATCTGTATCCACATTGTCAGAGTTTAAAGCAATCCATTCGGTTTGATGAACACAATCCCATTGCCTTCTCTCATTGCCCACTTAGACTGCAAAGAAACATCCTGGTTTTTCACATCGGAAGCTTTAAAGATGAGGTTGGCCATGGATTGACTAATGGGGTCAGCAGTTCCACAAGCTGAGCTGTCCAATCAGCTTTCTAGTTTTGCCGATCTCCACATATCTCGCTTTGTGAGCTCCCGGTATGAAGTTCCCCTTCCATATCTTCAGTGTAAACCAAAGAAAAAGAAGAAACAGTGTCTCTCTTAAACTGAATACTCAAAACTCATAAAACAGGGCACGTGGAAGGAAAAAACACTTCAGTTCCATAGAATAATGTTCACTCAACTTTAATCAAAACACAAAACAAAAACTGATAATGACCATAAATGCTTAACTAAATCAGTGTTTTTGTCTATCCCTTGCAAGACTTCATCAGATGAACTACTAATCACAGTACAGCCCCTTAAATACTTAGGGGCTCATTTGCTTTTTTAATTGTATTGCTAATAAATATTAAGAATGTAAATAAATCGCTAATTAATAATCAGTTGCTTACATTAATACCCCAAGTAGTGTAAAGCCTTGTGTCTCTCTACAATATTAAAAAATATCTCCAATACAAAATGTTTGTCAAATAATACATTCAAATACAGTAGAATAAGTATTCACATTGAAATGTCAAATGTATCAAATAAAAAGGTCTAAAAACATTATCGTATGTGATCCAAAGACTCCATCTACTGGCCAAAACCCATTATTAGGAATGAAATACTCTTCAGGTTAAAATAATTACAAAGTTTTTTTTAATAAATATAAATAAAATAAATCCTAGGATACTGAGGAATATTAAACTACAGAATAAATTTATATAAATAGGAAAAATAAGAAAATTAAAAAAATGTCAGCAAACATAATGAAGTTATTCCTAAAAAACATATAATAGTGTAAATCACTAGTAATGTTACTCTTTAGCTGCTCTAAGTTTAAGAAGTGGAGCTAAAGAAATGTCATTGAGACCAGGGGCCATGTTGACTTGCAATGCAACTTGCCACCATAATTCTCTGTATTCAATTTTAGTCTCCCATGGCCCTCCATTTAAATCCTTTTTCAATTCTTCCAGTGCAAAAAATAAAAACCTTACACTTGGACATATCCAAGTGTGTTTAAACAGAGCATTTTTTTCATTATTGGTATGAATATCATAGTAATGCTCATAGATTCTTTTCTTAAGCTTATGCTCCGTTTTACCCACATAAAAAGCTTCACGTTGGTCACAAAAGGCAAGGTATACTAAACCAAAAAAAATTACAATTAAAAAAAATCCCTGCCTTCAATTATTCTATCCCTACTAACCAGGGAAATATTCAATTTATAACAAACCACCACGCAGCAAATAATACACCAAACTACTGAACCAGCAAAAAGATGCCACAAATCTTGTAGTAAATGATTTAATCATACTGAATAACAACACTCTCTAGTGCCTCAGCTCTAGACAGCCTTCCTGGAATTAAAAAAATATTCAGCATAGTGCATCTGTGTGTGTGTGTGTGTGTGTGTGTGTGTGTGTGTGTGTGTGTGTGTGTGTGTGTGTGTGTGTGTGTGTGTGTGTGTGTATATATGTATATGTGTATATATATATATATATATATATATATGTGTATATATATATGTGTATATATATATATGTATATATATATATATATATATATATATATATATATATATATATATATATATATATATATGTATGTGTACACACATATACTCAAATACAATTAATTAAACAATAATCTAATCAATTAATCATCAAAAAATAAAAAAATACAAACTCTTTAGAGACACACCCTCCAGTTACATTCATTATTCAACCCCCCTGGATAACGTGTATTCAATTTTAAAATATACAACGTTTCTTTATACAGTAATTTCTTTTTATTAACTCATCTGTTTCTAAAATCTGTTCCAAAATACAAGCTTTTAATAGCAAAAAGTCACAATTGTAACAAGCATAAAAACATGAAGCTATAGGACTCATAGCATTATTATTATTTTTTATGTCCCTAATATGCTCTTGAAGCTGTAGCTTAAATATTCTTGGTTTCCCCTATATAGAACAGATTACAGGGGCAAGATAATGCATATATCACTGACATAGTCCTACATGTAAAAGCAGAAGTAGGACAAAATCGTACACCATTAATTCTTTCAAAAACACTTAGTAATATTAAGGCAGGCTGAACACCTACCACACGGGAAAGGTGCCACACTCAGAAAGGTGCAAGTTTAATTCTTCACCTGGTAAAACAAACCCATTGTGTACCACCATGTCTTTAACATTTCTACTTCTTTTGAATGAAATATTAGGGGTTCTATAAAGATTTTTTTACACCCTCCATATTAATTAAATAAGGCCAACAGTATCTAATAGCATCAATATTTTTTTCACTTGGGTTTATTTTATTACTGTATATAATATACTTTCTTCCCTCCTGCACTATATTAAATTCTCTGTTATCATTTCTCTTACTAATAAAGGGCCTATTTTGAGGTGGATTAATGTCAGTTGATGTATAAAGGGCATTTTAAATAACATTTTCATCATACCCTGTCTATTTAAAATTAATACAAGTTTTTTCTATTTCATTTTCTAAACCCATTTCATCATTACACAGTCTACTTACTCTCAGCAATTCATTATAAGGTAACGCTTCAAAAGTATGCGGTGGATGGCAACTTTTACTATTCAAAATGTTTTCATCTCCAATTCCCTTTCTATGTATATTAGTTGTTATATTATTCCTGATGTGTCAAAATAACATCTCGATAGTAAACTGTTTTTCCTATCTGTAAGCCATCAAATTTTATCTAAAAGTGATTTATGTTTAAATCATTAATGAACTGAAGGGCTATTTCAGCACCCCATTTACATAAAACAATCAAATCTTCTTTATATCTACAGTATAAAACAACATAATCACTAAAAAAAGTTAATCTATACAAAAATTAAATTTCAAAAAGGCCCATAAACAGGTTAACATACATGGGTGCGAAAGATGCACCCATGGCAGTACCCTGTAATTGGTGGTAGATAGGGTTATTGAACTCAAATTATTTGTCAAACAGAAATATATTAATTCCATCACATAATTGCTCACAGGACTATCCCCCAAAAAGAACTTAGCTTCCATTCCTAACTCTCCATTCCTAACTCATGAGTGATATTTGTATATAGACATTTTACATATATAACTATCCAATAATAATTTACATGACATTTAACATCCTTTACCTTATCAAGGAAATGAAAAGTATTTTAATGTAGGAATTTAACTTGACTACATAACTCAAAAGGTAGGAATGTAAAAAAATTCCCATTTTATGAAGGAAATAATTTTGTGCTGCCACTATAGGTCTACCTGGGGGAGGACTAACGTTTTTATGTGTCTTTGGCAGACAGTAAAACTTGGCCAGGGAAACATTCTATTTATGCCAAATATAGGAGCACTGGGAACAGGCACCACATTTAAACATACCCTTCCTTTTTATAGATTTAATAATAAAGGAAACTATGTTGAGTGAATTTAAAAGACATATGCAGGTAGATGTGAGCATGTGTGGTTTGCCTTCTTTGAAGGCTGGGTGCTGGACTGGAAACTCGATACCGTATAAATTCTCTGACAATCATTAGTGAACCGGAGTTCCGCTGTGGCAACTTCTAACTGGGAAAAGCCAAAAGACAGTTTAATAAAGGAGACCATGTCAGAAAAAAAAAGTCTGCATGCCCTAATTAGGTTACAACTTGTCATGGATGAGTTAAAAAAAAAAAAAAGAGTAACTAGGACTGCTTGGATTTAAGTAAAGTGTTGGACTTGCATTCCATATAGAGGATCGCAAAAAACAGTGTATATAAGTTGCAAACATGGAGCTAAATGAGATTAGCAACTTCCTGTGCAATTCTAATAAGAATATTGTAATATGTGAAGCTTAACTATTGGGAGATATTATTCCAATGAATGGTGTGTTGTGGACTTCTAGGTGTGGGCTGATTTTGTTCAAATGTGACCGTGAAAAAGAACTAAAATGGTTTGCCTTCTTATGGAGACACTAAAGTCAGTAATGCCACTTGGAGAGAGAGAAAAATTAATCCGAAGAGTTGGAAAACTAAAATGAATATCTGGAATACGACAGTAATGATTTAGTGCAGAAAAATACAAAACCGTGTACTTAAAGAATCCTTTCAGCTAACACCCAAATAATCAAAAACATGATATGGAGGAGAGAATGGAGATTGTATCATCTCTCTACAGCTTCATCACTAGAAGTTCTAATGAATACCTGTTTTGAATCAAAGTTTTCTTTTTTTAACACTGAGTGATTTATATAAATATGCATACTTTTTTTAATTGCAAGTTGATTGCTCAGCAAGGGTGATTTTGTTAATTGAAATAATATGCTTTATAAATGGTGTTAGGTTTGGAAACGGCCCACATCTGATGAAGTAGGAGAAACAAAAACGTACTGTGTATTTGGAGGCGTTTATGTGAACTGTTTGTGGCTTGTGGATTAAACTTGTGTTTCCTGTGGCAGCTTTGGTCTATGCTTTATTGTTTTACCTTCTGGGTCATCATACTGTCTCATTTCAAGATCATTTGCATATATCCCATGTGCCTCTGATACAAGAGGTTTGGGAGGTCACTCAGTGGAAGTTCTAGCTTTGCTGGAGTTTTCATTTTGTTTTTACTGATTGGTTTTCAGTGACTTTCTCACTCCTTGTTTTAATGTAAGAATTGGGGAGAAAGGATACTCAATACCCTTGATAACCACAGACAACTCTGGTACTATCTTGACAGAACTAAATCTTTCAGATCTCTAGATCAATTGTTCATTTCTTGTGAAAGTAAGAAAAAAAGTAAAAAACAGACTTATCCAAATGGTTGTCTAAGGCTATTGCTTTTTGCTGTACTCACTATAACAAAGCTATTCCAGGCAGGGTCAATGCCCATTCTACTAGAGCTTTTGCTATATCTAAGGCTTTTTGGAAAGGACTGGATCTTATAAGTATTCTAGAAGCTGCTACGTGGTCATCTGCAGATATTTTTGCAAAGCACTATGAGCTTGATTCCTCCCATAGGTCCAGATCTGGCTTTGCTAGGACCATTCTCCAGATCTCCTGTGGTCTTCTCTTTCTACCTTACAAATGTAGTTACAAGGGTAATCTGCCCATATAGCTAAGGCTACTACAGCATTGACCAAGATGGCGAACCTAGTACAGTTGTGTAAGTAAACTTGCCATAACAGTAGAGGTTTGAAGGATCACTGCTGCAGTAGCTGCTCCCTCCATTTCCCATGATTTCTGGTGTGCTTTTCAAGCCAGGGTGTGGACATTTTGTTTTTGATGTTCCTTGCATTGCACTTTTAGGGCTTTGCCCATCTCGCTTATGGCAGAAAAGCTCTGAAGGTCTTCACAACCAAACTTTTTTTTAGTCAGCTCAGCTTGAGCTGCCTAACAGTTTGGGCACATAAAGGGTATCCTTAAGCTTTGATATCCTGGCAGGATGTAACCCATATTTGGAAGGCTACTGCAGCAGTGATCATTGAAACATCTTTGGTTGTGGCAAGTTTACTTACACATCTGCACTTTTCTGATTGTGGAAGCCTTGGAAGGAACATTGAGTGCATTTGGCAGATAACAAAAAAATCTGCAGTAGGTTTAACGCACAAATTGTGGATGGTGGAAAATGTGAACACGTACTCCACTGAATGATATTTTATATGAGAGGTTATGTTCTGTGGAAACGGAATAAAACCTTGTTTAGTAGAAGAAAGACAGTCACCCACAGAAGCTAAGTAGAAAAGAACTTTGTGTGGTCACATAGATGACATGTAGGTAAGCAAACCGTGTAAGAAACTGACAAGAAATGTTAGTGTTGTACTCTGGTATAAAGATAGTTTATCAAATAGAACCGTATTTTATCACTCGTTATTGGCAGCTCATCAGACCTTATTCTTCAATGGTGTATGTGGTTCTGGAGGCTACACTGTTTCAAGGGCATAGAGAGAAACGGATGCAGTTTGGATGTTTCAGTCTCTGAAGAACAGAAGTCATGAAAAATAAAGAAGCAGCAAAGTAATAAGGAGAGAAAATTGGAATATTGTTGGAAATGCTAATTCTTTTAGCTATATCAGTAAAAAAAATGTGTCCTGGCATACAGTGATAAAGCCCTAACTAGGACCAGGGTGGCTTTTTAGTCCAACAGTGGCTTGAGCAGCTGTTGGAGCTTCATGGGGGTGGTGTAAGGGGGCTGAACCCATTCGCTTTTTTCCACTGGGATGGGTGGTATGCATTTCACAGGCATCACCTTGCTGGTGGAGTTCATAAAAAGGTACATTATGTGCCTGATCTGGGAAGTGAGATTGCTTGCAAGGTTACATTTCTTGCAGAGGTAAGCAGCAGTCTAGCAACATGCCCAATGCATGCCCTCCTTATCTGAACACCTACTGTGCATACACAAGGAGTTATAGATTGAAGTAATCCCCCCTTCCATTCCACCTTATATGCCAACACCACTGCCTGAAGTCAAAGTGAATGGATTTTGCCGTAAGACTATTATTGGGGAATAAATGAGTTGGTAGCCAATCTAGGAGGAAGGTTGATGGGTAAAGTGTGAAAAGACCCAAAAATAAAGAAAAAAGATGTTTCTGAAAGCTCTAGAAGGGCTAGACTTAAGAGTGGTACAAGTACAGAAAGAGACGTGACCATTCAGATGCACACAATTGGCAGAGCAGAAGCAACATGAAGAATATTTTTCATAAAACTGTGCGGTAGATTTATGAAAATGTCTTTCTGGGTATGTTGCAAATACAGTGAAAAAAATATAAAATGTATGTACTCAACCTTATGTTGGTCTTCATGCTTCTTAAACATACTATATCCTATGAATTAATGGTCAGTTGTTACTGTATTGTATTGTATTCAGCAATTTCTGGGTAATGCTTCACTTTTGGCCATCCTAATATGGCAAACTTTAAGAGAATATAGGCTACCCATTTTTTATTTGGATTTCTAATAACATTTCAGTCCCTCTGTTAAATGGGATTCAGGACAATAGAAAGACTACACAGTCACTTAAAAATGCTAACTACCATTGTCTACCATATGTACATATATATCTTTCTAGCTATTTCTTTAAACTGCAACCAATTTTTATCTTATAACAGATTAATACAGTTGTTTCAACAGAGTATTGTAAAGTAACATTGACATAATCTCCAAGACATTCTACAGCTGTGACGTTTTCTTTTCTATTCATAATAACTGTGCAATCAGTCATTGTACTTTTTATTTTTTTTATGTCATACCAGTGTTCGTGGGTAGATAGGTGAGTATTAGGCTGTTGACCCAGAGGACCATTAATAGCCTAGTCATAATACCACTAAACTGTTTCTCATTATCATGACTAGTTTCACCCCTTTCATTGAGGCATTGTCCATCTATTCATCCAGGTTCAGCATAGAGGGTCAGGAAGCTGCTTTGCTTTACATCCAAAGGAAGATTATTCCATAAAAAAGGGATTCTCCAGGATATACATCTATTTTATTGATTGATTGGCATTTGTTTACTAAAAAATTCCACTGGGCCAAAAGAGCCATTTTCAGTGGAAGCCCGGGGAGAAAAGCTCCACAAGGCAGTTAGTACAACTATTATAAATCATCCAATAAACAGTTAGCAGATAAACAGTATTATCAGAAGCAGAACAGTATTGTACAAAAAAGGATGAGGCATTCTTATACAAAAAGAATAAGAAGCTACGCTTTAAAGTATTATAAAATGCAAGTTAAACAGTTTGGAGTTGCATATTTACTAAGTAGTCATACTACTGTACATTTATAGGTTCATAGGTTCAAAGGTAGGTACTAGGCTATTGGACCTATGGCTTATATAAGCCTAGCCAAAAAATGTACCCTGGCTTTCGCCAGCCAAAAAAATTATTTTCCTGTGCACCTGTCGAGCAGAGCCACAGAAGTGATCCCTGGGGTGAATTGCCCATTTCCCATCCAATCATCAAGATTTTTCTTT
Source organism: Protopterus annectens (assembly GCF_019279795.1). Classification (NCBI taxonomy): domain Eukaryota; kingdom Metazoa; phylum Chordata; order Ceratodontiformes; family Protopteridae; genus Protopterus; species Protopterus annectens. The sequence goes on from NC_056748.1 coordinate 508,066,290, forward strand.
AAGAGTGCTAATGAAGAGCTTTGTTTGATATAGACAGGTAGTTTGTTCCAGAGTATGGGATGTCTCTGGGACAGGAATCTATCCCTCCAGCATGTTCTGTTTGTTGTGGTGACAAGGTTTAGGTCCCTAGAGCATGTAGCTCGGATGGATTGGGATTTCTTTAAGTGGAGCATGTCCAGCAGCTCTGGGTTTGACATAGCTTTGTATGTTAGGCAGAGATCGCCTCTGAGTAGGGGATATGCGATGGAGTAAAGCTGGAGTTTTTTGAGACTGTCTGCGTAGGGCATCTGTTTGAGGCCAGTAATCCTCTTTGTGAGGTATTTCTGTGGTCTTTCCAGTTGTAGATGTCTTGTGAGGTACATACCAAAAGGGGCATTGTACTCTATAATGGGTCTAATGAGTTTAGAGTAGAGGGGAACAATGACCTCTTTTTTTTTTTTCTGGATGAGAATCCTTTTGTGATGAGATGAGCCACGTAGAAGGATTTTCTGACCACTGTGGTGATGTGATTATCAAAAGGAGAGACTACTGTCCACCTGTGTCCCAAGGTCTCATCACATTTTTGGCATTAAGTAGACTATCAGCTATGTGATGGTTCATGGGTATGAGTTTTTAACCAAAGGGGATGACAATACACTTTTTGGCATTGAGCTTCAGGCCATGGCTTTGACACCAGGTATCTGTCTCAGTGAGGCCCTTTTATGGTTTGTCCACATCGTTAGGAGTTTCGATTATGGCTCCTAGTTTGCAGTTATCTGCAAAGTTTGTTAGTCAAAGACCTTCTGTGTTAGCCTGCACTTCAGAGAAGTAGATACCAAACAGGAGAGGACCCAGGACTGAACCCTGTGGTACTCCACTTGTCACTGGTCTGAAGTCGGATTTGGAATCCGCTACCTTCACAGTGTGAGTTCTGTCCATGAGCCAGTTGGCAACCCATCTTGTGACATAGGGATTTATACCTAGTTTAGTGAGCTTATCTACAATTCCAGAGTGGGGGATTGTGTCGAACGTGTTGGCGAGATCTAGATAAGCTGTGTGAACCATTTTACCCTCCTCTATGGCTTTGGTGACTGCTTCAAAGAAGTCAGTCAGGTTTATGAAACATGATCTGCCTTTTACAAATCCCAACTGGGTAGGGTCCATAGTTTGGAGATTACCAATGTCTTTGTTTATGAGTTCCATGATGATACGTTCCATGGCCTTGCAGACCAGGCTCATCAGGCTAATGGGGCGGTAGTTCCCGGGGTCCGTCGTGGCTTCACCTTTGTGGAGTGGGATAACCGTCGTGGTGCGCCATTCAGTGGGTACAGAGCCTGAGGTGAGGCTATTATTGAACATGGTACTTGGGTAGGGTGCCAGTTCATTCTATAGTTCATGTAGAACGCAGCCTGGGATATTGTCAGATCCCATGGATACCGTGTTCTTGGCTTTGGAGAGTGTGTTTTTTACCTGTGCAGCCGTGATTATAGGAACCTTGCATTCTTCCGGTATAGAGATGGACCCTCTAGGGGGTGAGAGGGGGGTAAAGTTAGCACTGAACCTATCTGCTAGGATGTTGGCAATATCAGTTGGTTCTGTATATTTAGTGCCATTGTGCTGTAACTCAGAGCAGATCTGAGTGTTCCCATTGAGATTCTTGACCTAGCTATAGAATGCTTTGTGGTGGTCTTTAGAGTCAGTGGCAATTTTGTTTTCGTAACTAGCTTTGGAGGATTTTATGAGGGATCTTACCTTCTTACTGAGGTTGACCAGGGAGTTCCTCCAGTCATGGGATTTTACTCTTTTTTTGCAACAGTTTCTTTCTTTCTTCTGTTGTAGAATTTGTTTATGGCAGAGGACCACCAGATTGGCTTCCTTTTTTTGGAGGATAATATCTTGGTTCTATTAGGGATAGCATGATCCATGCACTCGTGTAAGTGCTTATAAAGTGCATTTGTGTAGGATTCAGCAGTCATACCTCTATTTTTCCATCTGCATGGGTGTTGTGAAGTTTGTCACTTCTGTCTTAAGTGTGAAGTTGGCTTTGGAGAAGTTTTTTATGATTGTTTCCCTAATTGGGGGTGGGGGTGGGATGTGGATGTCTAGGCTGATTAGCTTGTGGTTGGATCTGACCGATGAGGAATTGACCTCTGGTGTGGAACACCGGTTTCCCATGTTGGTAATGACCAGGTCTAGGATATTGCTGCCCCTGGTGGGGGTGTGAATAAGTTGATCCAAGGCATTGCAATTTATGAATTCTAGAAAATGTTGAGCAAAAGAGTTGGTACATGAGTAGTTTTCCCAGTTAATGGTGGGGTAGTTGAAATCGCCCATTATTAGGGTGTTGGGTTGTACCCTAATACTTTCCAGTGTATCAAGAAATGAGAAGTGGGAATCCTGGGGCATGGTGGGGGTTCTGTAGCAAGCTACAAATTGGATTGCGGTCTTGCCCAGAGTTAGTTGCACTTGGATAATCTCGGATGCATTATGCTGTGCAACTAGCTTGGAGGTGTTTATATCCTTAATGAATATGGACACGCCTCTGCCTTTAGTGCTTCATTCTGGGTAAGGTGGCTGAAAGGTGTGGTATGAATTGTCGCCTGGTAATGCAGGGGTGCTCTCTGGAGCTTTGAACCAGGTCTCTGTCACTGCACAGATGTCAATGTTCTCCATTTTAAGGAGTGTCTCGAGTGAGTGCATTTTTAGGTTTAGACTTCTAGCATTGAGTAGCATTACCCTCAGATTTTGCTTGCTTGTACCTGTTATGGTGGTGACATTGTCATTTGAACTTTGCCTAAAAACTGGATAATATAGTGATAAAAGCAAACCTAGAAATGTTTACAGGGTACTCTAGGAGTGGCAGACATGATGGTATTGGAAGGCAATGTATAATTGATTTATTTAATAGTGAGGCATAGCAAGATGGTAGAGTATGAATAAGAGAGTAAGGCTTAGAAAAATTGCTTATGTATATTTTAACTTGTGATGGAGTTGGATTTGTATAGGCAACAATGTAATTTAAGGGAATTATAATGTTTAGTTTAGGAATCGGGTTATGGATGGATGAGAAGTGAGACATCTGCATTGCCAGAGGGTAGAAAGGTGTTGCTGCAGTGAATTTTTGAAGAAGGAAATATTACTAGAGGTTCTGATAGATATTGGGAGAGAATTCCATAGCTTAGCAGTGGAGTAGAAGTAAATGTTGCCAGTTGGGAGTTTTGGTTTGTCTCTTTGCGGGAGAAGTTGATTTTCATAGAAAGGGCTGGGCATTCTAAAGGTTTGTACATGATTTTATTTGCTGTGATCAGTTGCAGATAAGTGAGATACTGTAGAAGTTCAAGCCAGTTTAAGTGATTAGGGAAATGCAGTGATGGGAAGAGTATTTTGCATTGGCTGCAAACTTGGTGACCTTGTTGTAACAGGACTCAAACTTTGTTTTTAGGGAGGACTAGATATTGTTAAGGAGAGGAGCTCCATACAGGAGAGAAGGTAGAAAGGTTAAGGCAAGAGTCTGCTTAGCAGAGCAATTAAGAAAGTGTTTGTGTTGATAGAGGGAGACTAATTTTGGTTTGTTTTTTTGATGATGTGGATATGGTTGTCAAACGTCAAAGTTTTCATTTAGAATTATTCCTAGTAATTTAGTGTGTGACACAACTTTTATACTGGTGCTATTTTGAGATTAGATAATGAAATCTGTCTTGTTAACTGCTTGGTTTTTTTTAGGAGTAAATAGTAGCAATTTGGTTTTGTTGGGATTTAAGGCTAGTTGATAATTGGCCATCCACATTTTAGTAACAGTAAAGGCATTCTGAGTATGTGCAGAAGTTCTGTTGTTGATTTGGCAGAGCCAGTAATGGTTGGATCGTCTGCATATTGCATGACAGAACCATTATTAAGGGTGGAATGCAAGTCATTTATAAAAATACTGAAAAGAAGAGACCCTAAAATGGAGCCCTTGGGAGTGCTAGTGGAAGACTCAAGAAATCAGCAGGTCCTATTTATATTTGTGTGGAAGTTAAGATCTCTTGAGATTGTGTTTATGGTGTTATTTGTTTTATGGATGTGCATTAAGTTGTGTAAGATTGAATCCTTTGAGGCTTTGTCTGCTAGACAGAGATTAACTCTCACAAGGCTTATTTATCATATTATAAAACCTCCTATCAGCTTCCTGCTAAGTTCCCTCTGAGAATGGCTCTGACATACTAGGTTTAACACAATAACAGAAGAAATGCATTAACATTTTATTTATCAGTTGAATAATTTTACTTCTGTTAATCTGATATGTCTTTAAAACTGATGGCTATGACTATATTGTTAGAAAGGAAACTGCATTTCACAGTATCCTTTTTGCCTTTGCTTTTAATTTTGTGTTACTAAAGGGAATGAAAACTCTGTGATATGGCTTATTTTAGTTTAAAATTACAGAATATACTTCTAAAACCTATCTGTTTAGGAACACTTTCAACTGCATTCACTGACTGATGGCCTGATCTTCTGCAAACTGTCTGACCTCTTTGATCTTTGATTTCTAGACCATTTAACTACACACCTCCTATATAAAAAAGTAAACAGATGAATCTGGCTTAGCTGTAGTAGCTGAAATAAATAAGCTTGCACAAAAATAAAAAATAATTACCCTTCATATTGCTGGAAAGGACAATCTTTATAGTAGTGATAGATTACTGCTATGCAGTCACCAAGTTTTAAATTAGATTTTCACAGTGAAAAAGTAGATTGAGGACAACTGCTATATTTTGTTATACAACCTGTATGACAAAGATTGAAGCTAAGGCTTCAGTTTACTGTGTACTGGTGATGTATGAATTAATTTTTGTCACATTTTCTTCCAATATATACCTTTAATTAAATCTAAAATTCTGAAACACAAAAAAAAAAATAGGATTAATATTTGTCAGTCTGTTAAAAATAGTAAGGCAGACTGTACCAAATGACAGCAGTAGTATGAAATGGCAAGAAGTGCATTAAACACTTGTGTTAGCATTATTATGCTCCATTCCAAAGTGCTTGATAATGAAGAGCCTGATAATTATTCTGCAAATTTGTATGATATGCAAGCAAAACCACGGAGTGTGTAGGAAATGCAGAATTGTTTATTTGTCCACAGTTCATCAAATGACTCGTTTACTTAATTTGCCATATATATGAACAAAGGTAAGAGCAGCTTGTTGAGTGGGTATCCTCTTCTCTAACTGTGTGTGTAGATTATTAGATTTAATTCTATTAAACAGATATGACTGAGGGTTTATTTACTCTGATTGCTATGTATAAGTTGCAATGGACAATGCATAGTGTTGGCTCTAATGCATGTCTAAGAGTTACCATGAAGTACAGTTCTCTCATTCTGTGTTACATTAATGCAGTTCACACCATGACTATGCTGATTATAGATGTCCTTTATAAGTTTTACACAAAAGGGCCAAATTCAAACAGTCCATATTAATTTTCATTTGTTTTTTTTAACCAAATAAGTGAACTGGCCCTTAGATTCTTCAGCTTTTAACTAAGCCACAACAGTAAGCAATAGATACAGTGTTTACAGTCAATCTTCATGATTTAGGGACGTAGGAATAAAATGAAGTCCCTGGGGAATACCCACACTGACCTTTGCAGAACAAGCCGACTCCACTCGAGTCACTGGTAGTTAAACTTTAACCTCAGACCTTGGAGCCGTGAGGCAGAAGTTTTAAAAACTGATCCGGTGCATTACCAAATGTATAACTAATCTTCATCCCTCTGATTTTCAGGTATAAGTAGTGACATAATAGTAAAACTTTTGTATTAAAATAATGTTTGAAAACAATATATATGTGTGAATCATGAAACAGAAAATGTGCTACCTGATAAGAATATCAAGTATGGAATGTGCACAGCATGTACAATGCCATATATTTTAATGAATTCATAAGAATATCAAGTATGGAATGTGCACAGCATGTACAATGCCATACATTTTAATGAATTCATAAGAATATCAAGTATGGAATGTGCACAGCATGTACAATGCCATACATTTTAATGAATTCATAAGAATATCAAGTATGGAATGTGCACAGCATGTACAATGCCATACATTTTAATGAATTCATAAGAATATCAAGTATAGAATGTGCACAACATGTACAATGCCATATATTTTAATGAATTCATAAGGATATCAAGTATGGAATGTGCACAACATGTAGAATGCCATATATTTTAATGAATTCATAAGAATATCAAGTATGGAATGTGCACAACATGTACAATGCCATATATTTTAATGAATTCATAAGAATATCAAGTATGGAATGTGCACAACATGTACAATGCCATACATTTTAATGAATTCATAAGAATACCAAGTATGGAATGTGCACAGCATGTACAATGCCATATATTTTAATGAATTCATAAGAATATCAAGTATAGAATGTGCACAGCATGTACAATGCCATATATTTTAATGAATTCATAAGAATATCAAGTATAGAATGTGCACAGCATGTACAATGCCATATATTTTAATGAATTCATAAGAATATCAAGTATGGAATGTGCACAACATGTACAATGCCATACATTTTAATGAATTCATAAGAATATCAAGTATGGAATGTGCACAGCATGTACAATGCCATATATTTTAATGAATTCATAAGAATATCAAGTATAGAATGTGCACAGCATGTACAATGCCATACATTTTAATGAATTCATAAGAATATCAAGTATGGAATGTGCACAACATGTACAATGCCATACATTTTAATGAATTCATAAGAATATCAAGTATAGAATGTGCACAACATGTACAATGCCATACATTTTAATGAATTCATAAGAATATCAAGTATGGAATGTGCACAACATGTACAATGCCATACATTTTAATGAATTCATAAGAATATCAAGTATGGAATGTGCACAGCATGTACAATGCCATATATTTTAATGAATTCACAAGTGCAACTTCAGCTTGGGAAATGCTTGTATACTTTATGCTTTGCTGCACCTGCTGATCTTGAATCCGAAACCGCCAAGATACATTTCAAGCAATGGTATGATATTTAAACACTAGTGCATATGCAGCAAATAATGTTACTTTCAGTGTCAACAAAGCCTCTGACTTTGTGTCCTCCTTCATACTGTAACCTATCACTTGGTTTGTACATTCTACTGTTGTACTTTGGTTCCCTTGAGCTGCAGTCCTCATATTCATGGATGATATGTTTTTGACCTCACATGGGTTGGGGTGCATATGTCCACTCTGGAGATAACAGGTCTGTGAGAGTTGAGTGAGCTTTGGAAGTCTCCATTGGTAAAAGAGAAGGTTCATTGTACAGCATCAACTTTGGAATGTGTTCCCTCCATTGGCCCCTAGGTTTTCACAAGATCCACTGATTTCCTCAGACTGGCACTCCTCTTGAGGTTTGATCTCCTCATATCTTTGGAAGAAAGATGTGCCCTCCCATCTGTTCATAAGCCCAATCCATCTACCTAGAGAAAAGCCCAATCCCTCTACCTAGAAAAAAGCAAGCAGGCAGATGTATTTAATTCCTTTCCCTTACTCCACCAACTCCAACACGTATATAAGCAGCTAATTAAATCCAGGTGGCCTGGGTTTTAGTCAAAGCTTTATCCCTCAGTGCCAGTGGAGCTGACTATGCTGTCACATTTCACTTACTGAATGTGGGTGTGTTCCATTATGTCTTAAGTTGTTACATACTGTGCGCCACCCATGCTGTGCACGTTATCCAGATGAGTATCATCCCATGATGCTAAACAGTTCTTGGTATCAGAGCAACTAGCTAGAGATAATTGTGATTTTAAAGTTCCTAATCATATGTTCCTCATAATGTGGACTGAAGAGACAAATTATTAGGCACCAAGAAAGTGCCATAGTGTAATGCTTAACCTTGTTGTTTTGATGCCATGTGTAATTTATTTATTTATTTTTTTGACATTTGATCACCAGGAAATTCCAACTGGGTAGAAGAAGCCCATTTATAGTGATGGCCCGGGAGAAAAGCTCCAAATTATTACAAAGCATTAAAAAATAATTTTATAATCTTCAAAAATAAAAAAAAAAATATCTGCAGTTTAATTATAACAAATCAGACAAAATATAAAAACATTGGTTAAGAATCTATACAAGGTACAATCATTTAATATTTTGAAAAAAATTATACAGTTTGTACAAAAATTAAAGGTGAGTTAGTCTAATAGGAATTGTAAAGTGAGAGAAAAACAAATTTATGGTATATTTAGAGAGAAAGTCAGGAAAGAGAATTTGACAGAAATGAGGGAGTAAGTGAAGAAGGGAGAGCAAGGAGGTATAAGGAACAAAGAAACACTTTTTCACATTTTGGGATATAGTTTATCCTGGTTTTCATCAAGAATAGAGCTAGATGTGCTAGGAAGTCTTTTCAGAGTGGATTTGAAACATGGGAGGGAGAATATCGACCTGATGTGTACAGGTAAGGAGTTCCAGGCCTTAGCAACCTTGTATGAGTAGAAACAATGCCCAGCAGATTTGCTAGGTTTGTAGACGGGAGTTTTTGTCACTGGATCACAATTAACTACTGGGAACATAGTTGTGTAGAATGTTTGTTTTTTAGTGCTGGACAGGCAGATGGATGCTGGATAATTTTTATAGGTGGCAAGAAGTTTTGTGTATGTTAATTGATGTGGCAGTTGTAACTACTTTAGGCTTTTCAGTGCTGTACAGCAGTTGGTTATTTATGCAGTATGTACTGCAAATTTAGCAACTTTGTTTTATCATTGTTCAAGTTTTAATTTTTGTGAAGCCTGGAGGTCCGTAAGGATGGGAGCCCCATAAAGAAGAGTGGAGAGGAAGTAAGTAGTGGCAAGTGTAGTTTTAGTTGCATTGGTGATAACATTCCCTAGTTTTTGAGCTTTTCTTATGCAATTTTGTATATGCGGGTTGAATATAAGATTATCATCCACCATCACCCATTCTAGCTTGCTGTAAGAAGTGACATTGATGATTGTATTAAGACAGAGGGTTTTAAATTTTGTTTTTTTCATGAGAGAGGCATTTGGGGGGAGTAGCAGTTTAATCTTTTTTGGACTGAGCACGACCTGTGAGTTATGAAGTCATGTTTCAATGGCTGTTAAAGCTTCCTGAGTAATTATTTGGAGGTGTAACATGTTGTCAGCTGTGCAAATGAGAGTGGAATCGTCTGTGTATTAATGCACTATATGTTTACTTATTACACCACACAGGATGCCACTTGAATGTTGCTTGCTTATACAGTTGCTATGACTACAATAAGTGGTACGGTTGCTTACCTCCTAGTTGCATTATGTCATTTTTGTTGTACCTTAACTGTAGTTGCCTATGAAAATATACAAGTCGACACATAGTGTCAGAGTACGGTTATAACTCATAATAAGGACTGAGGAAGCTTGTTTTATTCAAGTGAAAGCGCTTAACCATTCTTTGTTTGTTGGCATTACAATAAACCTTGTGTTCACTTCTACTTGGTTTCATTGAAGGTGTTGTGGACGGTTATGAGCGTTGAATAGAGGTGAGTTCCCAAGACACAGAGACGGAATTTTGCACACTGTGCATTTGCTGCTTATTCTTTTCTAGTTGAACTTTTAGAGTACGGTTATAGAAGTCACTACAGCACTGAATTTTTGGCAGTTTGCTGCATGTATGTTTGTTTGATAACTAGTTGGTAGGCTTGCCCTTGGGTCATTTTTAATTAATAGAAATTAATACATGAAATTTGAAAGTCAAGTATTAACTTTTAATTTTTGTTTATTCTTTTATACACTGGGTTAATAACAATAGACCAGTGACCATTTTTCAGTAGAAGCTCTTATGCAGTTCAGAAAACAATTACTTGCATATTATGATATTCAGAAAGGAAATGCAGATTGAGTACAACAGATAAACTTACTGTACAAAACATAATTTCCTTATTGGTTAGTAGAGGCAGTGGTGGAATTCAGAGGAGGCAGGTGTCTGTGCAGCAAATCAGTGTCTTTAATTCTGCTCTAGTTGGACATCATGGGACTACACATACATCTGAAGTAAATGCTAGTGCCATAACTAGCCTAAAGGTGCCATCTGCTACTCATGTAACAAGAAAAATGAAAGGGTCACCAATGTAAGAAATTATCATAGTTTAAATATATGGCAGACCTGGACATGATATACAAGCTGAGCCTACAAAATTATGATAGCAGTCAAACTGGGCATCAATCTTGGCAAGTTTTTGCTCTTACTGACTCTCAAGGTGTTTGAATAAATCTATATTGTGGGAATAGGGTTGCCTGAAAACAGTAGAATAACTGGTCTCCCTTATTCCACAGGGAAAATTGTTAAATATTTTTGGCAGATAAAATTGGATCTGGACAGTACCAAATGTTGCATTTTCAATGCCACATTCAGAAAGTAAATGTTCCTGAAGGTACAGTTTGGAATTGTGTGTGCTCCAGAGGTATTTTAAGGGCCAGTGGCTGAAATCATTGAAGTTCAAGATGGCGCTGCAAACATACGAAACAGCTAAGACAGCCCCTAGAGAAGGTGGTCTTGTGCTCTTGGGACATTACAAGATTATGGGATTAAAAACACTGTGTTGAAACTCTATACCAGTCAGTATGGCACTGGAAAAGTATTATTACAGGAGAATCATCTAGTGGTATATGGATCAAAATAAATGATAGATTCTCGCTCATGCTATGTAGAGACTGAGACAGTGTTACTGACTGTTCATGTGGCTGGGAAAAAAATACAAATCCATTTGTATGAGATGGGTTGATATAGAATCTGGTCACAAGCCACTATATAGTAGTTTGGCAAATTATTAGATAAAGCTTCACTAAGACTGCAAAAAATCTCATTCTCACTTCAATAGTTGAGCTTAATAGCTATGAACAAATCATGCAAGGGAATGTATACTGCACATGCATTGTTCAAACAAACCTCCATGAACATAAGGAAAATCCTTCTACAATAAGTAAAGAAGTCCTGGTTCTCTCAACATGTTCTAAGACAAAAAGGTGCCTCAAAAACAATCTGATATTCTGATAGCAAGTGTTCTGAGTTACAAATGGAGACCCGGTTCCACCATCTTAGATCTCTTGTTTCAAGGAAATAGTGCAGCTGAAATCTCGAATTAGTCCCACAGTAACCCAAAGATTCACTGGGCTCTTCTTATGTGCAATTTGGCCAACAGGAATGTAGGGATGTAAGAGGCCATACTACTTGTACTGTTTTGTGCTATGGTCAAATGATATGTCATTATTCCTATCTTCACAGTGCTGTTTGATGATGTCATTTATTCAGTGAGTAGCCAATCCAGGCAAGGTTTTACCATAAGGACATCTGAGGTGCTGCCCAGGAGCTGTGATTGGCTACATTAATCTAACATAGACCAGCCTTTTTCAGTTCCACTGGGATTCTGTCACCAGAATCTATTGCCCATTTTAAAAAGACAAGTGGCAGTTAACATGGTTTTACTTCAGCATTTTTTTTCATAAATGTTATATCAGCAAATTGATTTCAATAAATGGGGACAAATATACTACAGATGGATAATTTCTCTCTCAAAAGATGTTTAACACAGTATTCTGTTTTAAATGGAAGCTTGTAATAATCCAAAACCATCAGAGCCTTGACTGTTTCAGAATATAATGTATCTAATATAAATGGTAGCCACTAGATGTTCTTCATCTCACATTGCTGCAGTCCTTACACTTGGGTAGTCCGCTGTCCTCGGTCGGCCCGAATATCAAAGTATTAGGCTGACGTCGGTCAAGGCGCTTAAGACTGACATCAGAACGTCAGGGTACAAATGCGCATGACCGACGTCATATCCCCAGTCTTTTTTGCCGCATGGTCTGATGCAGAAGCAGCGTTGCAAGTGCCGTTCGGCGTTCTGAAATTTTTCGAATTCGGAGTTTCAGACCGAGTCAAAGTTGGCTAAGTACCCCGTTGGGGAATATTTTAGTTTTTTCTTGCCTCAGTGGTTTACCGGATGTCAGAAAAAGTGAATAACTGTATTTCTTGTGGGAAACAGATACCGCATAGAGATTATCATACTTTGTGTATTCCTTGTTTGGGGCCTGAGCACGATGTTGTTGGGTGTCGCTTTTGTGCTAGGTTCAATAAGCGCACTATTAAGCGAAGGTTAGATTGTGCCAGGTTGGTCTTCGAAGCGGTGCAATTATAATATGCCATCGGATGCTCCGGCGCCGCTTCTTAAGAAGCGCAAAGACAAAGCAGCTAAACCCAGGCAAGAAGAGTCGTCCGTACCGGACGCCGGTTCTTTAGAGGCATCAGTGGAACCGGTGGTTCCGTCGGAGGCTTCTCTGGAGTCCCAGGGGGAGACTTTGATATTGCAGGATGTGGCCTCTCAGGAGGCAAGTCAGGCTGAAGGGGCTTCTCAGGTTACTGTACTCCCCTCCCTTCCTAGGGTGGTTAGGCCCTCTCCTTCTGTTTCCAAGGCTTCTCCCAGAGGCAGGCCAGGTTTAGCTTCTGTTGGTGTCACTCCTAGTTCATCAGGATCTGTGCCCAAGAAGCATATGCTTAAAATGGCAGAAGATTTAATTACTTTGATTAGAGGTTCTTTGCCCCCTCCTGATAAGAGGCCTAGGGTGGAACCAGAGTTTGGGAGTTTTGAACAGGCTACGGATGTTTCAGAGTCTTCGGCTGAAGACTTGCAGGAGTATTCTCCTTATTCTGATTCTGATGTGGATGATTCTACTCCTTCTGCTTCTCCTCCAGAGGATTTTTCTTTTTCAGAGACTCTTCATTCCATGAGGGAGCATTTTAAGTGGGAAGGTCAGGACTTCTCTGATTCCAGGAAAAGGCTTAGGGAATTTTTGCTTTTACCCCAGCATAGGCCTTTGGCTATACCACCTGTTCTGGATGTTGTGGAAGATGTGTTTGCAGAGGCTTCACTTAATCCTGATTCTTTGCCTCCTGCTCCTGTTAAGCCGGACAGGTATTACAGGGTGCCTGAAGCTCATAAATATCTTTATAAGAGTCCTAGGGCGGACCCAGAATGTTAGTCAGGGACCTAAGGGCGTCAAGGCCTCTGTTGTAAAAAATCCGGTTCCTCCAGATAAAGAGGCCAGAGCTTTGGATAGATGGGGAAAGAAAGTCTATACTTCTTCCACCTTAGCTATGAGGGCTTTGAATTGCCAGTTTCACATGTTGAAATATCAAAACTATCTTCTTTCTCAATTGAAGTCTAAGGTAGATGCTCTGGCGGAAGGCATTGAGTGTAAAGAATTACAAGATTTGGTACATGTTTCTGAACAGGTGGGTAAGCATTCTTTACAATGTGGTTTTGATGCTGTACAGGCCTCGTCTAGGGTGGCTGCCACTGGGTCAGTTCTTCGCAGGCACACCTGGCTGAGGGATCAGAATTTATCTGACCATGTTAAGACTAGGATTTTAGATGCTCCTTTGCAGTCTGATGTGTTGTTTGGTTCACCTGTGGAGGCAGTCTTAAAGAAAATGGAAGACAAGGCTAAGTCTATGCAGGCTGTTAAAGATTTTTTGCAAGTTCAGCCTCCGAAGTTTAGTAGGAATTGGCCTGCTAAGGGGTGGACGTACCCTTCTTATGATTCACAGTCTAGGAGATCTAGACATGGTAGGGGCAGAGCTCAGGGCTCTTTCAGACCTAGAACAGGGAGTTCACCTGCACAGTCTTCGGGTGAGGGCAGGGGCCAGTCCTTTCGTAAACAGGCCCAATGACCTACCTTTTCAGCTGCCAGAGCCTTCTTGTCTGGCAGCGCCTTTGGGAGGAAGGTTGGCACTCTTCAAAGAAAATTGGAGTTTAATTACCCAGGACAGATGGGTATTGGATATCATACACCAAGGTTACAAGTTTTATTTCCATACCTTGCCTCCTTTCAAAGGCATGCCAGACGTTCCTCCTCAGCAAAGAATAGAGGCTCACAAACAAATTTCTCTGCTGCTTCAAATAGGGGCCATACAGCCGGTCCCTCTGCCAGAAGTTGGCCTAGGATTTTATTCTCGCCTGTTCCTAGTACCAAAGAAGGGGAACACGTGGAGACCAATTTTGGATTTATCTAGCCTCAACACTTATCTGGACATTCCCAAGTTCAAAATGTTGACGTTACAACAGCTTTTACCTCTGCTGGGCAAAGATCACTGGATGGTGACTCTGGATCTCAAGGAGGCTTACCTTCATGTTCCTATCAGGCTAAGTTGCAGGAAGTATCTGCGTTTTCGAGCTGGGACTTCTCATTATCAGTTCTCTGCATTGCCCTTTGGCTTATCTACTGCGCCCAGAGTGTTCACGAAGGTTCTGGCTCCAGTGATAGCTTTCTTCAGGCTAAAAGGAATATAAATCTATCCTTATTTGGACGATTGCCTGATTCTGGCCCAAGGAAAGGACGAACTTCTTCATCATCTGCAATATGTGATAGCAGTGCTAAGATGCCTGGGGTATTCTGTGAACGAAATAAAGTCCAGTCTAGTACCCTCTCAGGATATGTGCTTTCTGGGTGTGAGACTGAATACAGCATCCCAGATGGCCTTTTTGACCCCGGACAAACAAAAGAATCTTTCCCTTTACTTCCATCAATTGTCTCATCAGTCCAGGCTGACTGCAAAGACAGTCCTTCAAGCCTTGGGGTTCATGGCATCTTGTATTCTGGTGCTTCCCAATGCCAAACTGCATATGAGGAAGCTACAATGGTATCTCAAAAATGTATGGACACAGCACTGCCAAGATTTGGACACTGTCATTCAGATAATACCTTGCATTCAAAAGGAATTTTTGTGGTGGGCTCAGGAATGTCACCTAAACAAGGGACTCTCTGTGACCCGGCCAGAGGCGAGTCAGATTCTAACGACAGATGCCTCAGACAAAGCTTGGGAGCTCATCTAAATGGAAAGTGGATACAAGACACGTGGCCTGCCAGACTACAACATCTACATATCAACTTGAAGGAGATGTTAGCAGTCCAATTTGCATTAATAGCTTTCAAGGATTTACTTCTTCCAGGGCAGGTGTTGGTTCTAACAGACAACACAACTGTCATGTGGTACATCAACAAGCAAGGGGGAACGCATTCTTATCCTCTATGCAGACAAGCAATGATTTTGTGGGAGACTGCTCTCAGTTTACAGCTAAATCTTCAGGCAAGGTTTCTGCCGGGAGCACAGAACTCCTTAGCAGATGTGTTGAGCAGACAATTATGGATCCCCACGAGTGGAAATTGGATCCTCATGTGTTTCAGAAATTGACAGTGTCATGGGGAACTCCAGACATAGATCTGTTCGCTTCTCCACTAAACTACCAGCTGCCAAAGTTTTGCACAAAAAGGTTTCATCCCACAGCTTGGAAAGTGGATGCTCTTTCTTTCAATTGGAGCAATCTTCATGTGTATGCCTTTCCACCTCTGCCTCTCCTCCCAAAGGTACTTCTAAAGGCCAGACAGGACAAACCAAAGATGATTTTAATAGCTCCAGATTGGCCTCGACAGCACTGGTACCCATTACTGAAGTCTGGTACGGGAGCCTCCATGGCCTTTGCCTTCGATTCCACACCTGCTGTCTCAGGAGAACAGTCATTTACTCGATGTCAAACTTCACTCTCTTCACCTAACAGCCTGGCATATTCTGTTTTGAATCCTGGAGGGTCTCAGCTTCCACAGCAAGTTTTGAATGTTATTTTGGAGGCCAGGAGGCCTAGTACAAGGAAAGTGTACGCAGACAAATGGAAGAGATTTTTGTTTTGGAGTGCAGCAAAGGAATTTGATGTTTCTAAGCCTAATTTAAGTGTGGCTCTTCAATATCTGGCTGAGTTACTGGACAAAGGTTTGTCCTTCTCTTCTATTAAGGTTCATGCTGCAGCAATTTCTGCTCACTATGACTGTGATCCACCATTGTTTTCTCATCCTTTGTTTAAGCAATTCCTTAGAGGGGCAAAGAATATAAGACCCCCACGTAGAGCTCTTACTCCTGCTTGGGATCTCAATTTTGTATTGGAGAAACTCACTCTACAACCTTTTGAGCCTGCAGCTTCTGCTGAGTTGAAATATTTATCATGGAAGACTGCTTTTTTGTTGGCCATTACCTCTGCAAGAAGGGTTTCTGAATTACAGGCCCTTATGGCGGTTGAGCCTTTCTTAATTTTCCATAAGGATAGGGTATCTTTACGTACTAATCCTTCCTTTATGCCTAAAGTGGTTTCTAGTGTGGCTTTAAACCAAACTATTCATTTGCCTACTTTTTATGCAAACCCCCAAAATAAGGGGAGAAGATTTTGCACACTTTGGATATACACAGACAGTTGCGATATTATTTGAGCAGAACTAAAGGGTTCAGGCAGTCTCAGCAGTTATTTGTTTCATTTGCTTTGGGTTCTCAGGGCAAGCCTGTGTCAAAACAAACTATTTCTAAGTGGATTGGGTTTTGTATTGCTTTCTGTTATTCCCATCATGGTAAGGAGATTCCAGCTGGGATTAGGCCTCATTCCACTAGGGCTACTGCCACTTCTACAGCTTTTTAAGGGGGGTGGCAACTAAAGATATTTTGGAGGCAGCTACTTGGAGTTCAGTGCATACTTTCTCTAAGCATTACCACCTTCCTCTTTACTCTAAATCTAGGGCTGGTTTTGCCACTGCAATCTTACAGGGCATTTTGGCAGCACCTAATGCTTTATAGTTTTGCCATCCTCCCTTACCTCTGCTTTGGGATTCTACCCAAGTGTAAGGACTGCAGCAATGTGAGATGAAGAACATAGTACAGTTTTGTACCTACCATAAATGTAGATGTTCGAAGATCTACATTGCTGCAGTCCAATTTACCCTCCCTCCTTCCCCTCTGTAGTTAGAGGCGGTGGTGTGGTTTGGGTTGTAAATATTGTGGATATTGTATATATTGTACATATGATTAGTGCAAGGGTGGTTGGTTGTTTTTTGCTGTCTTTTGGTTTTGGCCTTTCTTTTTAGGGTCTTCTGACATCTGGGGCAAGAAAAGACTGAGGACATGACGTCAGTCATGCGCATTTGTACCCTGACGTTCTGATGTCAGTCTTAAGCGCCTTGACCGACGTCAGCCTAATACTTTGATATTTGGGCCGACCGAGGACAGCGGACTACCCAAGTGTAAGGACTGCAGCAATGTAGATCTTCGAACATCTACATTTATGGTAGGCACAAAACTGTACTTTTTGTTGAATATATAAATTGAGTGGTTTTGTCGCGTTATAGAAGTTAGAGGTTCTGCTCTAGATTAATTTGTGCTGTCAAATTAATTTTGTCTACTTTTTCCAGGCATTAATTGTAATTGTAACAAATAGTTTCTGAATAAAATGTTGCTAGTATATGTAATTTTAGCTTCAAAAACTGGAACTGTTTTGGGATAGATTAAGAAGTTTCTGGTGCCTCTCAGTTTAAAATAATTTTAACACTAAGAAAACATTTTAAATGCTTTCACTTTGGGAGCAATTTATTGGTAAAATTATGTTTTTTAATTTTAATCAAAGAAAACCACGCTTCTTATAAAAAAAAGTTAATTGTAGTTACTTATAAATCATCCTGGAAGAGCTGAGAATATTATACACACAGAGTAGTTGAAACACTTATTCAGGCATTACATATATTCTAATTGCTGTTTCATCTCAAAGTCTGACTAGAGCAGTTTCACAAAGAAAATGTTTTTACTGGAACTTCTAAATTTGTACAATGAATTCCCATTAGTACTAAAAACGTGCAAGCTGATTGGTCAGCTCAACCAGCATGCCTGTTTTAATCAAGCATTTACAAGTAGTAAAAAGTGTGGCCACTGAAGTACCATTAAGTGGCTGTAATTTTGTATTGGCATATGCTATGGAGGACAGAGCAAAATACAAATTAGGTACATTTGGAAAAAACTAAAGAAACAGAAACGCACCTGATTTTCATTGCATTTCTGTGCTCTCCCGCCTTAAATGTCAGCAGGTTGATGTAACTCTCAACTGTCTAGATTTTCACAGTGTCCACATTTTTCCCTTACAGTTTTTTTTCTTTTCCTAATAAGAGATGTATTTTTCTGGCAAACAACTAGGTACTTCAAGTCCTTAAATAATGACACACATTTGAGGTTTAAGCTTCGTATCCTTCAGAAAATGCATGCTAACACAAAGCCTCTCAAGTAACTTTCTAAGTTTATGAGTGCAATAAAACCTGTCCCTATCTTTGGACCTTTGTTCCCCTTATGTTGCACTTTCTCCAGGTTTCTTGCATCAAGTGGCAGGAATGAACCTATGAACCTATGAATGAAAAAAATAAATACATGGAAATTCTCTTTTCTCCATTGCATCTCTTGAGCAGTACTGATATACTGTGCAAGTATGGGAATGTAAGTTGGAAATTGCAGAGGAACACTACAGTGTCCTTATACAAAGACATAATTTAAGAAAGGTAAACAATTTCTTAAATAACGTCATTGTGTAATACCTAAAACCCATGAATGGGTGTGGGCAGTGCTGGATCTAGCCATTGTTGGCTGTGTTTGATCACTCAGGCTTCACCCACATGTGTGAATATTTTCTTCACTTGAATTTAATTAGAAAGCTCCGTGACAGATTGCTGGAAATGTAAGAATTTTTTTTAAGTTCCTTCAGTTTCTACAACTTATAGCTGCACTTTTTAAGTACCAACTTTCCCCAGCTTTTATTAAAGGGAGTGGTTTCTATTCAGGGTGCACAAGTACTTAGTATACTGATGAAAGATAAGTTAATTCTTCTAAAGATGTTGGTTTCTGTGAGTGTGCTCCTGTCTAATTGTTTTGAATGGGAAATATGAAGTTGCCAGGGAGATTTATACATCTGTATTGGGTGCAATCTGAATAGAGCTGTTAGCATAATGGCTGAGACTCCATTGCATGAAACCATAATAACCCACAGGATAGGATGCTTTAGCAGTGCGAAATTCCTCCCTAAAGGGTTCTGAGATATTGAGATACAACACTGTGCCTGAGAAATGTCAGAAGTGGTTCAAGCTCTACTTGTGTGTCCTGAATAACAGTAGTTTTAAACCTGATAACAATGATTCCAAACTATATGACAGGTTTGCAGAGAAAATGCATCAGTCTTCTTGCATGAGCATAAGAGTTTTACCCCTTGTTATGTTTATGGTCAAATTAACAGGTAGATGAAAAGAAGCATTGAATGTATTTACATCTGTAAGCTGGCGTAGATGTCGCTGATTCAAAAATTATTTACATTTTTCTCTGCTAGACTTAAAACAGCATATAGTATATCAAGGTGCCTTGTACACCACTTTCTGTAATATGACTTCTGTGAAGAAACAGAGGCAGGCTTCGCTGCAAGGAAAGTTAACCTCACTCGGAAAATATTCTGACCAAAGTTGGTACTCTTCCATTTTCTGCTGACTCATTGCTTGCTGCAGAGGTAGTTGTATTGATAACATCAGTTTAAACACAAATGTAATATAAAAGAAAATCTATGTAGTTATGTTTTCATGGCATTCTTTGTGTTACTTTGCATGTTTCTAGCCTGGAAAAGAGGTTTGTGTAGCATGTCCTATAGTTTGAGTATGTAGCTTCTTTTCAGGTCTCTAGGTACAGGATATAAAGTCATATTATCATCTGGTTTTCTGCTTTATTGCTCAGCCTGAACAGTAAAGGAAAGACCCAGCTGCACATGACCTTATATCAATGTGACAAAACAATGAACAGCTAACAAATCCAATAATCACTTTTATTACAGCTTGAGCACTTTTGTCAGTATAATATCCGACTTCTTAAGAACAAATACACTTCCCAATTCCTTGCCTTTAAATACATTTAAAATACATCACATGACTCAAATAATTGCCTTCTAATTAACTCTTAAAACACTTTACTAAGCTAATGAATGAATAAGAAAAAAATAAAATGTAAATATGTATAAGCACTCAAGTTGTACAGAACCTTATAAAATAGAGAACTTGTTTTAAAATTGTCAAAAAATAATAGTAAGTTAAATATCATTTAACTGTATTTTCCCCTTACTGCCAAAACTGTATTAATCCAAGTATTTTATCACAATAGCTTAAGGATAATTCAGCTTTTAATTTTACTATACAAGTAATGGAAATAGTCTCATTTAGGCCCAGGGATAGAGTAGCGTTACATTTCAATTGCCATTTTAGTTCCCTGGATTCCAAGTATAAAACTAATGGCCCACCCCTCTGGCCAAGATTACCTTTATCGATAACTGTGCCTTTAAAACTGTCTATAGGATAACTCTTAATGTGCTTAGCAAGGGCGTTCCTGTCATCACTTTTCACTTTATCATGTTGATATTGATAAATTCTTTTCCTAAACTTGATTTTAGTCTTGGCAATATAAAAACACTCATTGTTGACATTTGGCAAGTTATACTAACCCCATACTCTAGAAGTTGACTAACCCTAGTTTTATAATATCCCAACTTTGTATAGTTACTTCTATAATAAACTTGCACTGACTACATTGACCACATTTACTCATGCGACCAATCAAGTGTCCCTTTAAACGGTCTCTCAATAATAGATTTAAAACACAAATCCTTCTTGTAAACAGTAAAAGGATTTTGTCCAGCTTTGTTCATGAAATCTAAATCTAGCGTAAAAATATTCCAGTTATGGTCCACTATATTTTTGATCCCTTGGAAATGTAAATTATATGGTAAAACAAGCGCTGTTTGAAAGTTGTTCCTATTCCTCCAGTCAGGTGAAGCATTGCTCACAGGTACTTAATGTCACAACCTAGTAAAGGGTAAAAAAAAAAACCTCCTGTCTCTTCCTTTTAGCTTCATTAAAGGTTTTATCCAAGAAAGTGATAGGATATCCTCTGTTTTATAACATTACTTATAATATTAAGCTTTCATCATGAAACTTATTATCACAACTCACCATATGAGCTAGTCTCACAAGTTATACTGTGACTAGTGATTTCTTTTAATGTAAAGTATGGCAACTATTAAAATAGAGTAGGGAATTCGATTACGTTGGTTTCCTGCATAGGTTTGAATCAAACCTCTTCTTAATCCTCTTCTTATTGATAGTAACATCTAAGTAATGAACTGTTTCTTCCCCAACTTCTATAGTGAATTTCAAGAACCTAGCACTGGCATTCAAGTAATCGAAGAACTGATCAAGTCACTCTCTGTCCTTGGTCCAAAATATTATATCGTCCAAAAAAATGACCATATAATAACCAACAGCTAATAAACTCAGAGTTGAAAATCACTTGGTTCGCACACTGTGCTAGAACTATATTAGCAAAAGCTGGGGCACATGCCCCCATTGCTACCCCTTTCTTCTGCTGAAAGAACTGGTTCTCAAACACTATATGAAGTTGTTTTCTAGTACACCCTCCATTAAACTTGGGATGGTGAGAATCTTGCTGTGTTCAAAACCAAAGCTGTTACACAGAAAATCATAGAATAAATCCAAACCCTCCAGATGCGGAATAACTGAAAATAAGTTACACACATCAATGGTGACAAATAATAGATGATCTGAATGCATTTGGTTAGGCACTCTCGATAAGAACTCCTAGGAGTCCTTGTATATATGGTTGTGTCCAGCTAATGTTCCTTTTATGTGTGTGTCAACATACTTAGCTAGGGGAAAAGTTTTGGAAGCTTTAGCATCTGCATATGGTCTTGGGGTGGGGGTTCGCAGATATTTTTGTGTATCTTGGGTATGCCAAAAATGGTGGGGATTCTGGGGTATACAACTCAGAAAATCCCGGTCTATTAAAGTAATTTTGTTCATTAAGGACACCCAATTCATTCAACAACATGTTCTATGGTATTCAATATTCATCTCATTAATGGATACCTCCTCACAGGTGTCTGTATACAATGTAACAAACATCTTGTTAATAATAGTCATTGGTATCCATAACTACCAGGCCCCCACCCTTATTCAGTTTCATGACCCTGATATGTCTCTTATTACTTAACACTTTTAGCAACAGTCTTTGGTTAAAGGTGCGTTTGGGGTTTAGGGAACCTTTCACATCAGCAGCTAAATATTTCCTTATTGTTTTCACACAACTTTTCAAAAAGACTCAATAAAGGATGTAGTGGCGGGTTGAAGATGTTCAGCCTCTTACACACTTTTTTTGTGCACCCCGCCCCCAATAACCACTTCTATTACAGTTTAAGCACTTTTGTCAGTATAATATCTGACTTCTATAGAACAAATGCATTTCCCAAATCTATGCCATAAATACATTTAAAGTACATCACATGACTCCAATAATTGTCTTCTAATTGACTCTTAAAACACTTTACTAAGCCAATGAATGAACAAGAAAAAATAAAATGAATAAAAAATGCATATATGCATAAGCACTCACAATTTTTACAGAACCTTTTAAATCACTTTTTTTTTTTAAATTGTCAAAAAATCATAAATTAAATATCATTTAACTGTATTTTCCCCTTACTGCCAAAACTATATCAATCCAAGACTAAGTATTTTGCCACAGTATCGTAAGGCTAATTCTGCTTTTAATTTTAGTATACAACTAATGGAAATAGTTTCATTTAGGTCCGGGAGTACAGCAACACTACATTTCAATTGCCATTTTAGTTTCTTGTATTCCAAGTATAAATCTAATGGCTCATTCCTCTGCTCAAGATTTAACCTTATCGCTAACTGTGTTATCTTGACATTTGGCAAGGTATACTAATCACATACTCTGACAGTTAACTTTAAACCTTAGTTTTATAATGCCCGACTTTGAATAGTTACTTCTTTATATGTGTGTATGTGAATGTATGTGTGTGTAATATATATATATATATATATATATATATATATATATATATATATATATATATATATATATATATACCAAAATCCAGAGCAAAGGAGAAAAGCGAACCAGTTCAACTGTAGCTCACTGCCAAATTTATTCAAAATAAAAGACAAAAAACATATGAGATCAAGCACTTTCGCCTGGATCAGTACCAGGCTTTTTCAAGATGAGTTTGCACTCACAAAAACACAGATTTATATACTACAAGTAATAATATCACATGATCAAATGTGTTAACAGCTTAGTTGATAGGCAAATAAGTTAATAGGCAAATACGTTGTTAATTGGTAACCTAGTGCAAACAGAACCACTGAGCCATGCAGTGATAAAAACACTTCTGTAGAACAATAAAGTGTTAAAAAACATTAAGAAATATTGATAAACATTGAAAAACATTAATGCATCATTAATCAATCCTAAAAATCTTTTTTTAAAAATCTATGTTAAAGTGGGTAAATGAATAAATAGAATCTATAAAATCACAGTGTGTGTGTTCAATACACTTTATGCAAAAAATGCATACAAAAGTTGATGAAATTTATTAGTTAATAAATAAATAAAACTATCTATTGTATAAAATGGACTCAGCCATAAAAACTGTAGTTTTATAAATTGTAATTTTATAATTTAGCCCTTCTTAATTTAAGGACACTAGCAATGCTGACACTGTCATTCAGGCCTGGGGGTTTTGTGGCATTCAGTTTAAGTTGCCACAACAGCTCCATATACTCAAGCCGGGCCTCCCAGTCCCCTCCTCTACTGTCCTGCAGAACTTGCTCTAAAACCATAAATCTCAACTGCATATTAGGACATGTGCCAAGATGTTTGTAGAAAGCATTAGTGTCGTCCTTTTTAGAAATTTCATATAAATGCTCGTAAATCCTTCTTCTAAGGGGTCTCTCGGTTTTACCCACATAGAAACTACAGCATTGTATACAAAAACCCCAAATACACAACACCCTTCACCCCACAGTTATAGTAATATTCAGCCCTAAATTTAAATCTTCTTGATGGGATGAATAATACACTATCGTTTACCACATAGGTGCACTGCTTGCATGCTCCACAACTGTAGGTCCCAGGTTTGGGGCAAATTCGCTTACCACCTACTCTAGGTTTCCCTTCAAATAACCCTTTGAGATTCCTGTTCTTCCTTCTAACAAAAGAGGGACACTCTTTGATTATTTGCTTGAGCTCTTCATGCTGTTTCAGAATAGGCCAAAATCTTAAAATTGACTGTTCTACCTGGGAAGCATCCTCCGAAAAAGTGTACACAAAGCTATTGTGAGAATCAAACTTCCCCAAAGATTTTGAACCAATATTCTGTGTTGTCCCTTTCCCCAACAAAGGGGAATATATATTGTCCCTACCCGCAATGACCTCCTTGGCTAACTCATCAAACAAAAGTGCCGGGTACCCTCTTTCTCCAAATAGCTGCTTTAATGGATCCACCTCTTCTAGAAAAAATTCACCCGTACTACACATTCTTGAGGCACGTATTAACTGTCCTTTGACTATGACAGTGGTCATCCTTTTTATCAGAAAAAAGGCAAAGTGTAAATAGGAGTTCGAATAGGACTCTTTTCTATAAACTTTGGACTGGAAAATACCATTGTAAATGTCCTTGTCCAAATAGTTCAGGGATTCATGACTTACATTGTAGGTGAATTTCAAGAAAAAGGTGGTGGAGTTAATATAATCCATAAAATCGAGAAATTGGTCCAAAGTACCATTCCAGAGCAAACCTATGTCATCCAGGTATCTTTTGTAATGACTAATGAACCTGACCCAATGTGTGGAGAAAATAAATTCACTCTCCCAATGGTGCAAAACAATATTGGCATAGCTGGAGGCACAAGCAGTCCCCATTGCTACACCCTTTTTCTGCTTAAAAAACTCGCCACTGAAATAGATGAAATTATTTTCTAATATAATTTCCATAAATTCCACCAATAATCCAATGGTATTGCCATCCAGGTTCGACATAGCCGCTAATGTGTCATTAAACCATTCCAAACCTAAATTGTGGGGAATGCTGGGAAATAACTCCACTATGTCAATACTGACCATAAGCAGGTCAGGCTTAAATAATTCTTTCTGGATACCTTTCAAAAATTCCCACGAGTCCTTGCACACATGGTCCAGTGAAAATGCAAATTCGTTAATGGTGAAATCAATGAATTTGCCCAGTGGTTCAGTTATACCACCGGCTCCTGCAACAATAGGTCTAAAATTTAGTGGAGCTAAGCCTTTGTGGGTCTTAGGAATCCCAAATATCACCGGGATTCTTAGGTTCTTAACATAGAGGTAATTGAACAACTTCTCATTAATGGCTCCCTGTAACAAATGATCCGTAAGCAGAAAACTAATTTTGGAGTGTGCTAAATTCAACTCATTTCTGGAAATTAATTCATATCATTCGGTATCCTGTAACATGTTGTAAATGAATGTATCATATACCATGCTGTACATTAAAACAGTGCCACCATCCTTGTCCGGCTTCATCACCCTGATGTCTTCTTCTCTGAACCTGTCTATTAATTGGCTTAAATCCTGGTTCAAGTTGGAGTATGAAGTGTGTGCCCTATTAGTGCAATGATTTCTTAAATCAGCTTCTACCAATTCCTCAAAAACTTTTAGAAATGGATTCAAAGGCGGATTAAAAGTACTAGGTCTAGATAGCCCCTCCACAATCTGGGTTTGATCTTTAAAATACAAAGCAAGATTCAAACGTCTGGTAAACATTTTTAGGTCCACCAAGACGCAAGTTAAATCAACATTGTGTTTGGGTACAAACTGAAAACCTCTGGTGAAGAGTTCAAAAAATCATTAGTCACTTTAACATCAGTAAAATTGTAGATACAAAAATTACCCTTTCTCACTACCACACATTCACCATGAACAGTTTCAGATAAATGGTTGGAAGGGGTACAAATAATTGTACAATTCATACCCCTTATCTCTGTGTTCTGTTCCAGCCCTGTGGTTGGTACATAGTCCGTCTCCCCCCTGCCCTGCCCTGCCCTGGGGATAATAAAAATCTAAAGGACCATCTTGATTGTTCTTTTGGGCAAGTCCCACTCCTCCTAGGCAAATCTGGGGCTGGAACAGAGTCATTATCATTAAAATTTACCTCATTATTCGCATCAGTGTTTTGCCTTGCATCTTGCCTATTCCTACCCAACAATGGGTAGGCAGTACCTTCCCTGTATTCCACAAGATCACACTCAAGTTTCCTAATTTTACGATTCACTATCTTGATACAAAATTGGTCCACCTCATTAAAGACATTATCATACTCCCTTTTAACAGACAGGAAGTTTTTACTCTTTACAACGGAATCGTTAAGCACTGTCACTTCTTGAAGCAGAGTACCAGCCTTTTCTTCATAGTCCTTAACCATGCATTCTATCATTTCCAGCCCTGCTTTATCGAAGATTTTTACTAAATTATGGTGAAGACGAGAACCAGCCACAGCGTTGTTGGGGAATTTGTAGCTACGTAGCCCCTTAGGGACACGCTGCACTCGCAGGCATTCCTTTAAGTAATCCATCTCCAATTGCGTACTTTTGTATGCATATAAC